>NW_007196381.1:0-789 GCF_000164805.1 Carlito syrichta | reverse complement strand
ATTTTAAAAATCCATGAATTTTTATATTCCATATTGTTGATCAATAATGAGCTATTAATAAATTATATTTCCTTATTTATCATAATATAGAATATATTTCTGGGAAGGCTATTATACAGACACACGTTGCTAGTCTCCAGAGGTATAAATTGCATGTGAAAAAGACACAAAAACTTTGACTTATTGGCACTTGTAGTCTAGAGTAATAGACATTAACCAAAAAACCATGCAAAATAAATTTATAATTACAAACTGTAATTACTGTCCTGAAACTAATTTATGAAGTGCTATAGAATGAGGGCTTCTAAAGAAATCAAGACATCAGAGAAGACATTCCTGAGAAAGCAACATTTGTGAAGAAATTTGGTAGAAGTTAATATATTATTACACAAGGTTTTTCCTTCTAAAGTCATTTTTAAACTAACCTATTAGTTACATTAAAAAGAGACCTCATCTCTACAACAAATCAAAGTTAGCTGGGTGTGGTAGCGCGTGCCTGTGATTCCGGCTTCTCGGAAGGCTGAAGCAGAAGGATCGACAGAGCCCAGCAGGTCGAGGCTGCGGTGGCCGGGAGCGGCTGCACTCCAGTCTGGGCGACAGAGTGAGACTCCAAATCAAATAATAATAATAATTTTAAATAATAAGACATTTTCATACTAAAAAAAGTGATAGAAATAAAATATTAACTAAATGATAAATAAGATTTTAGTTTCATAAGGTGCCACTAATTCAAATCATTTTAAGAAATTGTTTTCCATTGGCAGTAGTGATATATTGCCAGGGTAGGGG
>NW_007196380.1:0-1247 GCF_000164805.1 Carlito syrichta | reverse complement strand
TTATTTATCATAATATAGAATATATTTCTGGGAAGGCTATTATACAGACACACGTTGCTAGTCTCCAGAGGTATAAATTGCATGTGAAAAAGACACAAAAACTTTGACTTATTGGCACTTGTAGTCTAGAGTAATAGACATTAACCAAAAAACCATGCAAAATAAATTTATAATTACAAACTGTAATTACTGTCCTGAAACTAATTTATGAAGTGCTATAGAATGAGGGCTTCTAAAGAAATCAAGACATCAGAGAAGACATTCCTGAGAAAGCAACATTTGTGAAGAAATTTGGTAGAAGTTAATATATTATTACACAAGGTTTTTCCTTCTAAAGTCATTTTTAAACTAACCTATTAGTTACATTAAAAAGAGACCTCATCTCTACAACAAATCAAAGTTAGCTGGGTGTGGTAGCGCGTGCCTGTGATTCCGGCTTCTCGGAAGGCTGAAGCAGAAGGATCGACAGAGCCCAGCAGGTCGAGGCTGCGGTGGCCGGGAGCGGCTGCACTCCAGTCTGGGCGACAGAGTGAGACTCCAAATCAAATAATAATAATAATTTTAAATAATAAGACATTTTCATACTAAAAAAAGTGATAGAAATAAAATATTAACTAAATGATAAATAAGATTTTAGTTTCATAAGGTGCCACTAATTCAAATCATTTTAAGAAATTGTTTTCCATTGGCAGTAGTGATATATTGCCAGGGTAGGGGGAAAGGGACACAATATCAATAAAGGTATCTGATCTCAAACCAGGTGAAGTGGGAATCAAAGGGAGGCTCAAACTTTACCTCTATGATGATCACTTGTAAGCCAAATCCTGAATTGTACTTCACATCTTTAAAATTTTTTAAAGAAGGAAATTATTTTGCCATACACAAAATCAGTCTTTTGCAGGGACTTGGGGTGGAGACAGCAGGAGGTAACTGCTAATGGGTACTGGAATTCTTTGGGAGAGGGAAAAATTGTTCTTAAATTAGTGTGTTTATTATTCAACTTGTGAATATCCTAAAAATCACTCAATTATTTACTTTAGAAGGGTGAATGTTATGCATGTGAATTAGATCCCAATTTTTAAGTGGGGGTAAAAAAATGGGTGGCATAAGCATCTATAAATTAATTGTCCCCCTTCCAAAATTATTATTAGTAGAATGTGTGTGATCACATGAAAGATATATTCAAGAAATATAGCTATTCATAGACCATTGCCATAAAATGACTGCTTTTTCTCTAAGATCACAAT
>NW_007196379.1:0-1086 GCF_000164805.1 Carlito syrichta | reverse complement strand
AATAATAATAATAATTTTAAATAATAAGACATTTTTCATACTAAAAAAAAGTGATAGAAATAAAATATTAACTAAATGATAAATAAGATTTTAGTTTCATAAGGTGCCACTAATTCAAATCATTTTAAGAAATTGTTTTCCATTGGCAGTAGTGATATATTGCCAGGGTAGGGGGAAAGGGACACAATATCAATAAAGGTATCTGATCTCAAACCAGGTGAAGTGGGAATCAAAGGGAGGCTCAAACTTTACCTCTATGATGATCACTTGTAAGCCAAATCCTGAATTGTACTTCACATCTTTAAAATTTTTTAAAGAAGGAAATTATTTTGCCATACACAAAATCAGTCTTTTGCAGGGACTTGGGGTGGAGACAGCAGGAGGTAACTGCTAATGGGTACTGAAATTCTTTGGGAGAGGGAAAAATTGTTCTTAAATTAGTGTGTTTATTATTCAACTTGTGAATATCCTAAAAATCACTCAATTATTTACTTTAGAAGGGTGAATGTTATGCATGTGAATTAGATCCCAATTTTTAAGTGGGGGTAAAAAAATGGGTGGCATAAGCATCTATAAATTAATTGTCCCCCTTCCAAAATTATTATTAGTAGAATGTGTGTGATCACATGAAAGATATATTCAAGAAATATAGCTATTCATAGACCATTGCCATAAAATGACTGCTTTTTCTCTAAGATCACAATCTTATGGAGAACACAGCACACAGTGTGCTGAGAATTGAAGGTGACTCCTTCTTCACCAGCAAAATCAAATGAATGAATCTAAGCAGTCAGTAAGATGACAGATATAGAAACTCATATCCTACTAAGCTGACTTATGGAGTCATTAAAATGGTTTACAAACCACAGATTACTAGATTCAGATGAATTTTATTTTTTAGTATTAAGAAATTTAACACAAAATCAATTCACATATAATGAAGCATTATTAAAAGCTTATCATTTAAGACAGATAAACTAAATGAAGTACTTATGCTTATTTACAAGCCATGTATAGGATAATGAAAGGAATGTCAGGATAGCTAACTATTTTCACCAAGATCAAGGTTTGAACAAAAGAAAGAAA
>NW_007196378.1:0-1260 GCF_000164805.1 Carlito syrichta | reverse complement strand
CCCTTGGGAAGCTATGCACTGATGCAGTGCTAGTACACCCAGCAGAGCAATTTTGGAACTCTTCTGGAATGGTCATCAGGGTTGTCATCGTATTCCCCTTGATGTCTGAATGTCATCAAAATATCTTTCTTTCAATATTCCTCTATCTTTGGGTAAATAAAAAAGTCACTGAGGACAAGGTCAGCTGAGTAGGGTGGGTGTTTCAATACAGTTATTTGTTTACTGGCTAAAAACTCCCTCATTGTGTTGCACAGGCTGGTGCACTGTCATGATGCAAGAGCTCCTTCAGGACCATATTTTTACACACCTTTCTCATGCCAAGAGCTTCCTGACTGTTTCTCTATCAATGTTTATTTGGTCTGTTATGCTTCTCACAGTCAGCCGGCGATTTTGACACACAGTTCAACCCACTTCTGTACTATTTTCACAAGTTCAGCTTGTTTCTGGCCATCTGCCCTCTCTTCATCAGTGATGCTTTCTGTCCCTTGAGAAAAGATTTTAATCCATGTGTACACTGCGATTTTTTCACGGAATTATCCCCATGAAATTGGACTAACATGGCACTGATTTCACTTCCATTCCTGCCAAGTTTAATAAGAAACTAAATTTTTGTTTGTCACTCTCACAATTTCACGATGGCACACCAAAGTGTGCTACAATAATGAACGCCCCTCACTCAGCAAGACACAGCCACAGGCTGACACGAACACAGCTGTGAGACACTGATACACCAAGGTTATGAAACCTTGCCAGGTTGTTTGTACAAGGGCTGTCAAGGTAAGTGCATGGTGGCCTAGTCGCGAACTTAATTGTCAGACCACAAGAACCACATGGACCTGGAACTGGATTTCCATGCAGACAGTTACATCTGATACTGGTCATAACTGGAATCAGATGGGAGCACTCACTCCTTTTAGAAGTAGTACTTTTCCCATGTTTCACCAAAATCCCTCAAGTGGCCACTCAGATGCTGTCAGCTAACAAACCAATTGCAAACAGCGCTTGAGAAAATGGAGCTTCCAAGGCTTGGAAGTCACACGTGGACAGAGGGATGATCAATATTCCATCTCTATGATCTCTAAATGTCATTTCACACACAGAGGTCACATACTGAGAATTGAAAAGGGATCCTGAGAGGATACGGATTCTGAGAGGAAGCAAAGTGGCATGACAGAGAGCGAGAAATCAACTCCAAAGAGCAGACTCCACGTTTCCTGTAGAAAGAGTGACCCTGACCTTGAGAGTTGCATCATCGAAACG
>NW_007196377.1:0-877 GCF_000164805.1 Carlito syrichta | reverse complement strand
TTTAATAAGAAACTAAATTTTTGTTTGTCACTCTCACAATTTCACGATGGCACACAAAGTGTGCTACAATAATGAACGCCCTCACTCAGCAAGACACAGCCACAGGCTGACACGAACACAGCTGTGAGACACTGATACACCAAGGTTATGAAACCTTGTCAGGTTGTTTGTACAAGGGCTGTCAAGGTAAGTGCATGGTGGCCTAGTCGCGAACTTAATTGTCAGACCACAAGAACCACATGGACCTGGAACTGGATTTCCATGCAGACAGTTACATCTGATACTGGTCATAACTGGAATCAGATGGGAGCACTCACTCCTTTTAGAAGTAGTACTTTTCCCATGTTTCACCAAAATCCCTCAAGTGGCCACTCAGATGCTGTCAGCTAACAAACCAATTGCAAACAGCGCTTGAGAAAATGGAGCTTCCAAGGCTTGGAAGTCACACGTGGACAGAGGGATGATCAATATTCCATCTCTATGATCTCTAAATGTCATTTCACACACAGAGGTCACATACTGAGAATTGAAAAGGGATCCTGAGAGGATACGGATTCTGAGAGGAAGCAAAGTGGCATGACAGAGAGCGAGAAATCAACTCCAAAGAGCAGACTCCACGTTTCCTGTAGAAAGAGTGACCCTGACCTTGAGAGTTGCATCATCGAAACGTTTATTTACTGCATCCATATCAGATAAGGCATCTGTGTGCTAGGCTTTCTCTGGCTTGCTTTGAAAAGAGACTCTGCCCTGAGCTTTAGAGAAAGGGAGAAGTGATCATTAGTTGCAAGGTTAGACACTCTGGGATCTGAGGCAGCCCTGGAAAGTGGTCTTTTACTTCTTTTTTGTGACAGTCAACTCAGTCTTATATTCTCACTCT
>NW_007196376.1:0-801 GCF_000164805.1 Carlito syrichta | reverse complement strand
TACAAAAAAGATACTGCACACGTATGTTTGTTGCACCTCTATTCACAATAGCAAGAACATGGAACCAACCATGTGCCCATCGAAACTGAATTGGATTTAAAAAATGTGGTACATAAACCGGGCTCGGTGGCTCAGCCTGTAATCCCGTGCTTTGGGAGGCTGAGGTGAGTGGATTGCCTGAGCCCGCGGGTTTAAGACCTGCCTGGACAACTTGGCAAGACCTCATCTCTACAATAAATTAAAAAAATTAGCCGGTGTGGTAGTGCATGCCTGTAGTTCCAGCCACTTGGAAAGCTGAGGTGGAAGGATCGCCGGAACCCAGCAGGTCAAGGCTGCAGCGACCAGGAATGGCCACTGCACTCCAGTCTGGGTGACAGCGTGAGACTCCAACTCAAAAAACAAAAAAATGTGGTACATATACATAATGGAATATTATACAGTCATAAAGAAAGACAAACATACAGACTTTGCCGCAACTTGGATGGATTTAGAGTCGCTCATAGTGATCTATCACAGAAACAAAGAACAGAGTACCATATGTTCTCACTCATAAGTGGACTTTGAACAATTATCGTACTATAGGAAAGGGATTGGCAGTAGTGGGAAACTGTCAGGGGAGGGAGGGGCATACCTCATCAACAAGGGTACCTGCATGATCAATGTTTATATACCTAACCCTGAAATGTATCCCACATCTTTATATTAATTTTTTTTTTTAAAGTGATGTTCTAGCCGGGCTCGGTGGCTCAGCCTGTAATCCTGCGCCTTTGGGAGGCTGAGGTGAGTGGATTGCCTGAGCCG
>NW_007196375.1:0-794 GCF_000164805.1 Carlito syrichta | reverse complement strand
AGTCTGGGTGACAGCGTGAGACTCCAACTCAAAAAACAAAAAAAATGTGGTACATATACATAATGGAATATTATACAGTCATAAAGAAAGACAAACATACAGACTTTGCCGCAACTTGGATGGATTTAGAGTCGCTCATAGTGATCTATCACAGAAACAAAGAACAGAGTACCATATGTTCTCACTCATAAGTGGACTTTGAACAATTATCGTACTATAAGAAAGGGATTGGCAGTAGTGGGAAACTGTCAGGGGAGGGAGGGGCATACCTCATCAACAAGGGTACCTGCATGATCAATGTTTATATACCTAACCCTGAAATGTATCCCACATCTTTATATTAATTTTTTTTTTTTAAAGTGATGTTCTAGCCGGGCTCGGTGGCTCAGCCTGTAATCCTGCGCCTTTGGGAGGCTGAGGTGAGTGGATTGCCTGAGCCCGTGGGTTTGAGACCTACCTGGGCAGCGAGACCTCATCTCTACAATAAATCAAAAAATCAGCCGGGCATGGTAGTGCGTCCCTGTAATTCCGACTACTTGGAAGGCTGAGGCGGAAGGATCACCAGAGCCCAGCAGGTCGAGGCTGCGGTGGCCGGGAGTGGCCACTGCACTCCAGTCTGGGCGACTGAGTGAGACTCCAACTCAAAAAAAAAAAAAGTGATGTTCTATGCCGAACCAACAACAAAAAGAGACTGAGCCTATGTCTTACTATGTCATTCCTCTTCTTTCCTTAAAAGTCAAGTTTCTTGAAACAGTAGCCTGGGTTTTGTTTCCAAGTCACCAGCCCAAATACAA
>NW_007196374.1:0-1137 GCF_000164805.1 Carlito syrichta | reverse complement strand
TAAAATTTAACTATAGAGTTAAGTAAAAAGCTTAACGATAATCTTTATCCTAAGTCTGTGAAGACAGTGTTATAAATCACCTACATAACTCCTAGATAAGTGTTAGAACTTATAATGAGCTCATAATGAACTTACCATAAACTTGTGCTTCTAATAAACTTATGTCTGACCACTGAGCTGCATAATTCTAAATCAAATAAGGAGTGAATATACTTATATCATTTTTTACTCAAGCAATATCTAGTAACTTATAACCAAGTGAAAGAAAGCATTCTTGATGTGCTTCAGAGTTTAACCCTTGCATATGTTAGAAAAGGCCAAGCGGCATAGTGGGAAAATGGGAAAATGAACCATGACATTCTCAGGTTAGGTGTGAGTGAGTACTTCGCATAAACATGCCATTTTCTTCTTCCACGACTGCACAGAATTTCTTCAGCCGTATCAAACAGCAAAGGTGGAAGACAGAAGGGCCTCAGCTTCCCAGGCTCGCCCTGTGGCCCGGGGTCTTCGGCCCACCGGGACCCTGTCAATCATGTGGACCTCCAAGGCTGGCTCCCAACAGAGGGCCAAAAGCCAAATGCAGGCTGCCAAATGTATAGTTTAGGTCAATACTAAAACATATTTTCAAAGCATGTTTGAAAAGCATTATTGCTGCCTCAGAGGAAGAAATGTTTAACCTCACTAGTCATCAAGGAGATGCAAATTAAAACTTCACTGAGATAACCCCTAACTCCGGTCAGAATGGCCATTATCAATAACTCAAAAAATAACAGTTGCTGGAGAGGATGTGGCAAAAAGGGAACACTTCCACACTGTTGGTGGGAGTGTAAACTAGTACAGCCTCTGTGGAAATCAGTGTGGTGATTCCTAAAAGCTCTGAAAATTGATCTTCCATAAGACCCTGCAATCCCCCTACTGGGAATATACCCTGAAGAACTCAAATCACTCTATAAAAAAGATACCTGCACATGTATCACAGCATTGTTCACAATAGCAAGATCATGGAACCAACCATGCTGTCCATCAAAAGAGGACTGGATTAAAAAAATGTGGTACATATACACAATAGACTATTATGAAGCCATAAAAAAGAACAAAATCATGAAATTTGCAGCAACCTGAATGGAATTAGAGTTG
>NW_007196373.1:0-803 GCF_000164805.1 Carlito syrichta | reverse complement strand
CATTCTCATAATTCTAACCTCTTTAGGGGCACCAACATTCCCTTGAAGAGTGAAGGCTCATGATTCACCCCTTCTTTGACTCAGCAAATAGTTTTGTGTAAAATAAAGCAGAGGATCCAAAGCAGAAGAATGGTCAGTGCACTGCCCTTCAGCCTGCAACAGATGGGGAGTCCAACTCAAAAAACAAAACAAAACAAAGCAAAGCAGAAAGCAAGGTAACGAAAAGAGAGAGGGAGGAAGAAAGAGCCTAGGGCCTGATGGCTTCACAGCTGAATTTGTCCAAGCAGTTGAAAAGCAAATATAAGTTTCATTTAAACTCTTCACAAAAATCGAAGAGGCAGAAATAATTCCCAACTGACTATATGAGCCCAGAACGACTCTGATAGGAAAACAAGACAGACACACGCAAAGTAAAAGCAAAGAATACCACAGACCAATATCACTGATGTACACAGGCATGACAAAGTCTTAGCGACAACCAAGTTAAACAGAACACTGCTTTTGTGCCTATTGTTAGAAAAAGCAATTGAGGTGATTTTGGCCTTTTCTATATTCATTAGTAAAGGGGTATAAGTTTCTTCATTGTATTCTCTAAGTTGGCAATCATACAACCTTAAGTGTTTAATGGAGGAAGCATACCAAAATCATAATAAAATTGTTCTTTTTATGCTTACTATCTGACTAAAAAAACGAAATTTCTGGCATTTAGCTGAAGGTAAATATTAACTTAAGTATCAAGGTATAATATTTTAACCTCATTTTAGCCTATTTGCCTGTATTTCGAAAAAAGTAGCTTGTTTTAC
>NW_007196372.1:0-847 GCF_000164805.1 Carlito syrichta | reverse complement strand
GTGGGAGGAAGAAAGAGCCTAGGGCCTGATGGCTTCACAGCTGAATTTGTCCAAGCAGTTGAAAAGCAAATATAAGTTTCATTTAAACTCTTCACAAAAATCGAAGAGGCAGAAATAATTCCCAACTGACTATATGAGCCCAGAACGACTCTGATAGGAAAACAAGACAGACACACGCAAAGTAAAAGCAAAGAATACCACAGACCAATATCACTGATGTACACAGGCATGACAAAGTCTTAGCGACAACCAAGTTAAACAGAACACTGCTTTTGTGCCTATTGTTAGAAAAAGCAATTGAGGTGATTTTGACCTTTTCTATATTCATTAGTAAAGGGGTATAAGTTTCTTCATTATATTCTCTAAGTTGGCAATCATACAACCTTAAGTGTTTAGTGGAGGAAGCATACCAAAATCATAATAAAATTGTTCTTTTTATGCTTACTATCTGACTAAAAAAACGAAATTTCTGGCATTTAGCTGAAGGTAAATATTAACTTAAGTATCAAGGTATAATATTTTAACCTCATTTTAGCCTATTTGCCTGTATTTCGAAAAAAGTAGCTTGTTTTACTTCTTTTATCGCAGTATAGGAGATCATATCATGTTAAGCATGAATTTGGTTTTGAGAAACATTTGGTTTCCTACATGCAGCCATGTGAATGTACGTTATTCATATTTCGTCATTTTCTGATGACTCTCAAATATGTTTTTGAAACTCGTGGATGAAGATTTGTATGGTTTTGAGAACGTAGCTCTGAAACTATGATGTCATAACTATTATAGTCCATCTCTTTTCTTTACATAGGGGATGATTTCTCTCAAATGTATTCCTAAGATTGCAGTT
>NW_007196371.1:0-702 GCF_000164805.1 Carlito syrichta | reverse complement strand
TTGTGCAGATGGACAAGGACTGAAATGTAATATGCACAAAAGGAGGCTTAGGAATGACTTTTTTCTTTTACTATAAAATGTTTACTTATTGGCCGGGTGCAGTGGCTCATGCCTGTAATCCCAGCACTTTGGGAGATGGAGGCCAGAAGATTGCCTGAGCCCAGGGGTTCGAGAACAGCCTGGGCAAGTTAGCACGACCTCATCTCTACAATAAATCAAAATATTAACCAGGCGTGATGGCATGTGCATGTGGTTCCAGCTACTTGGAAGGCTGAGGTGAAAGGATCGTCTGAGCCCAGCAAGTCGAGGCTGCAGTGGCTGGGAGCGTGCCACTGCACTCCATCCTGGGTGACAGAGTGAGACTCCAACTCAGTAATAATAAAAATAAAATAAAATAAAATGTCTACTTATTGTATGTAATCGAAGTTTTAGTGATCATTATTTCCATGTTAAACCTTCTAGGTATATATATTCCTTTATTAAACCTTTATAGACGATTTTTGAAAGTATAAATTTAGTAGACATGAAAGATCTCATATTAAGAAAACATTTCTCAGCCGGGCTCGGTGGCTCAGCCTGTTATCCCGCGCCTTTGGGAGGCTGAGGTGAGTGGATTGCCTGAGCCCGCGGGTTCGAGACCCGCCTGGGCAGCGCGACCTCATCTTTACAATAAATCAAAAAATCAGCCGGGCGTGGTCGCGC
>NW_007196370.1:0-1405 GCF_000164805.1 Carlito syrichta | reverse complement strand
TATCTAAGTTACTTCCTGAATATAACAATTGTATGTGTTTTTTCAAATACATTATCTCACTTGATCCCCAAAACAACAGTTAAACATATATTGTCGGTGACCTGCACTGACCAAGGGGGGGTTAGGACCGCACCGGTGAATCAGAATGGAGAGAAGAAACCACACGGAGGCAGCTCTTCTGGGAACAGTCTGGCCAAGACTGAAGCCAATTTTATTCAAACTTTTTCCAACTTATATACCATTTTCTATAATCTCCAGCAGTGTGACAATTACTTGCTGGGGGCGTACAAGTTCACTGATGTGTAACACGCTTTACAAATCATGTACCATCACAAGACTTTCAAGTTCCCAGTGAACAATTACAATTCCATGATGTATGAATCACAGGTGCACATTTTCAATACAGATTGTTCAAAATGTTTTCCACAATGTTGAATAAATCATTCATATTATACTCTATGTTCTAAACTCTGATTAAAAAACTTTCCAAGTTAACTCTAAGTTCAATCCAATTTTACTAACTTTTAATATTTCTGACGATTAATATTATCAACTTAACACTATACTATAATCTATAAGTTTACTTAAATGACTTAATTTTATTACCTTAATTTTATACTATTTATTTTTATAATTCTTATAACCTACTACATTTCTATACTGCCCTATGATTGTATATTAATTTACCTATGATCTTATCCTTAACCCTAAAATTGTATCACAACTTCTATAAATCTCAAAATATCTAAATTATTGTCTTTTATACTTTATTAATTACTTATCTGATAATACCATGTCTAAATTCTAATACAACTATTATCCTACTATAATCTATTACAAACCTTATCATTAGTACTAATAAGGATAAAAATTATGAACTTACTCTATGTTCAATAAAACTTAAATTCAATGACATTTTAACCTAAAACCTAAATCTGATTGCCTATTACGTGGAAACTACCTACGTCTCAAAACCTGCCATGCCACTTAAAACAATGAACTGCACAGTTGCCATGACAGCCGGGGACTGAAGCAAGCTGAAAGTTACTGCACGTACAAAAACCAAGAACGTCCTGCTTGACCAAAGGCAACATAATAAAACTATTATCACAGTTATAACGTCTAATCTTAACCCCAAGTGAAACTACATACTGGAACAAAAGCTAATCAATCAGTTTACCAGGAAATAACAGCTAAAAATCTTAAGAAGAAAAACAGTTTAAAAAGAAAAAGAGATATAAAATAATTCTGCTGTGCATTTTTCATAGGATATAATAAGATTTTATTTTAGACTGTCACTTCCTAATATTGAAAATTCTGTTGTCTTATAATACACTAGTTACTATTCATATGCACACACTTGATGTTATATCCTTGTCTCAGAGGCGACCTTCTGAATAGGCCT
>NW_007196369.1:0-1574 GCF_000164805.1 Carlito syrichta | reverse complement strand
TCTCAAATATCTAAACTATGTCTTTTATACTTTATTAATTACTTATCTGATAATACCATGTCTAAATTCTAATACAACTATTATCCTACTATAATTTATTACAAACCTTATCATTAGTACTAATAAGTATAAAAATTATGAACTTACTCTATGTTCAATAAAACTTAATTCAATGACATTTTAACCTAAAACCTAAATCTGATTGCCTATTACGTGGAAACTACCTACGTCTCAAAACCTGCCATGCCACTTAAAACAATGAACTGCACAGTTGCCATGACGACAGCCGGGGACTGAAGCAAGCTGAAAGTTACTGCACGTACAAAAACCAAGAACGTTCTGCTTGACCAAAGGCAACATAATAAAACTATTATCACAGTTATAACGTCTAATCTTAACCCCAAGTGAAACTACATACTGGAACAAAAGCTAATCAATCAGTTTACCAGGAAATAACAGCTAAAAATCTTAAGAAGAAAAACAGTTTAAAAAGAAAAAGAGATATAAAATAATTCTGCTGTGCATTTTTCATAGGATATAATAAGATTTTATTTTAGACTGTCACTTCCTAATATTGAAAATTCTGTTTTCTTATAATACACTGGTTACTATTCATATGCACACACTTGATGTTATATCCTTGTCTCAGAGGCGACCTTCTGAATAGGCCTTCATAGGCCTCAGCTGTGTGGTTACAGATGTTGGCTCCCAACAATATATCTTTCCCTCAACTGCATCGATGAGAAACTGAAGCTTAAGCACATGACAATGTATTCAAGATATATTACTAAGTCTGTTTTAAGAACACCACTTGTCTATGACACTAATCTCATGTTGTTGATATTTTTCACTCTGCCTGCTGAAAATAAATATTCATGTCTAAGAAATGAACACATATCTAATGAAAATACCTGTCTAAGAATGAAAGCAATTATACTAAGGTGATTCATTTGAGAGCACTGTCAAATGACTCAAGAAATAAACATGCTTGATTACCAAACTAAGCAGAGACAGTTCATAATCATAAAGAGCAACATATGCCAATTCTTTAAAAATACTTGCTTTAATTTATTAGTCTAAGAATAAACTCTGCATCGGTTTAAGGAAATATAAAAATATTATTTCCACTTTTTCTTTTATAAAAAAATGGATTTAGAGAACATGCTAAAGTTATCCCTAGGAGAAAATTCTACCCGCGTCATTTCCATAATTCTATCCATGTGTAATATATTTTCCCTTTCCATTTTAAATATATTAAATTTGAATCACGTTCACATCAGCTTTTATTTTCAAGGATACTCTTTATGTCTAAAGTAATTAATATATTTTCAAAGTATGTTCATTCTAATGTTTTTTTTTTCCTATTTGGAAATACTAATATTAAGCAGACGAAAACATAATTTATTTTTTTCTTTGAAGTAGTGCTTAATGAGATGTTTTGGAGAGAGCTGGAAAAAAAACCATGTGTATTCAGTTACTTCATAGAAAGCCTAGTTTCTGTTATTAAGGAAAAGATATTGTCCCAATTAGGCAAATGTAAATTGATGGTGGAACTACATAAGAAAAATTATGTT
>NW_007196368.1:0-980 GCF_000164805.1 Carlito syrichta | reverse complement strand
TCACACACACACACACACACACACACACACACACACACACACAAAGTCTGCAAACATCAAGCCTCAGAGACACCATTCCCGAGTGGAAGAGTCTACGTCTGAACGGCGAGACCCCGTTCTCAGACCCGAGCGACAGCCTCAGTGGACGGTAGAGCCGGTACGGGACTTAAAGCTGCTATTTAAGCGGCAAAACAATTCTCATGAAATGTGTATTTAGAGTGGGCCTATTCCTACGCTAGAACGTTCGATGACTCGAACCGGTGAATCTGTGGGCAACTTCCTAGTCTCAGGAGCCTCTGGGCTTCCCTGGTGGGTTTCACCTCATCCAGGGAACGGACCGGCCACCTTTAGATCTGTCCATTCAAGAATTTGGAGCGGGAAGTTGAATAGCTAATAGCGATAACCTAACGAGAATCGGTTTGAGGCGATGGCCCGTTCAGGAAATTATACGTAAACCAGGCCAAAATTTTACCTTTTAATACCAGTCAGATATGGGATCGGATTATATGGCTCACACCCGATTACAGTAGACCTTATGGTCCTTAAGGACGGCGATCTTTTTATCACCGATCGGACTCAGAGGCCGGGGGCATAGCGGTGAGCTCCCCGTGGGACTCGGTGGCCGTGTGTGTGGCACTGGTTTACGGCCTCAGCTTCCCCCCCCCCCGTGGATCGGCGGATGCGCTCTGCACTCTGAGCTTCCCAAGGGCCCGAGGACTCGATTCTAGCACCCTGCGACAAGCACACGTAGCCGACTTGCCCTATCTGCACACTCGATGGACCGGATCTGTTTTCAATGGTACGTTTATGTTCATCGTCTCTTTTCGCTCAATATAGGGCTGAATGGCTTGTCCTTCCACATCGAACCCTTGGCTAAGTTCAGGGTTACAAAACCGATGGCTTTAGATCTTGCCACGACTCGAGGAGGCACACGTGAATCATCCATACCGAGGGTTGCGCTTTTTTTTTTCTTGAGTTGC
>NW_007196367.1:0-1143 GCF_000164805.1 Carlito syrichta | reverse complement strand
GACGTTCCCCAGGTAAACTCTCAAAAGTCTGTTTACAGAAAATCCCAAAGTGTCTCTAGAGATGCACAGCCAAGCTGCTGTAATCCGGGTCAGACATGACACAGGGAGGGGTACAACGAAGCACACCATCAATAAGAGCAGAAGCAGGGCTCGGTGGCTTAGCCTGTAATCCCTTGCCTTTGGGAGGCTGAGGTGAGTGGATTGCCTGAGCCCACGGGTTCGAGACCTGCCTGGGCAGGCGAGACCTCATCTCTACAATAAATCAAAAAATTAGCCGGGCGTGGTAGCGCGCACCTGTAATTCCGGCTACTCGGAAGGTTGAGGCGGAAGAATCGTCGGAGTCCAGCAGGTCGAGGCTGCGGTGGCCAGAAGCGGACACTGCACGCCGGTCTGGGTGAAAGAGTGAGACTCCAACTCAAAAAAAATAATAAGAAACAAGAACAGAACGTGTGTTCATAATTCGGGGGAAATTATTTCACTCAGCAAAAAACATTTTAAGGGTCAGCACTAAATTGCCCACTTTGAGAAACTCAGAAAAACGAAAAGGAGATTTTAAAACTGGCAGTGTCTCACTGTAGTTTGTGGCTGACTGGAGCCCTTTCTTGGCTAGTATTCAAATATCTTTTATCTTCATGTAATCTAATATATTTATTACTATAGTCAATGCCTTAATGACACTATCAGCTTCCCATTTTCACTACTCCTTATTGCTTATCTCTCTTGGTATTTAAAAATCATTTTGCATTGTAAAGAAAAAGACTTAAAATGAAGTAACCTAGCAATGTGCACAAAGATCATATTTTTATAAATGCTGCCTATTGTTCCTTTGACAAGGAGTAAGAATCTCCTGTGGACAGGAGCAAATTTTCATGTGCTTTATCTAGATTCAGGAGAATAAAACCTTTCTCCCTCATTGACATTCTCTCTGTGTTTTCAGTCACGGAGACTGATTACTATACAGCAAATTCTGAGCCAGTTCCATAATAATTTTGTTGCCTAGCAACTTGGGGTGATTGTGAAGTAGCATAAAAATGAAAGCAAATAAAATTAGAAAGTTTTCTCTGAACCCAATTACACACAGTTCAGACGGCATATTTATTTTCCCTTGGTATTTGTTTTCATTCTGATTTAGAAATTTCTAAT
>NW_007196366.1:0-867 GCF_000164805.1 Carlito syrichta | reverse complement strand
CCAGTCTGGGTGAAAGAGTGAGACTCCAACTCAACAAAAATAATAAGAAACAAGAACAGAACGTGTGTTCATAATTCGGGGGAAATTATTTCACTCAGCAAAAAACATTTTAAGGGTCAGCACTAAATTGCCCACTTTGAGAAACTCAGAAAAACGAAAAGGAGATTTTAAAACTGGCAGTGTCTCACTGTAGTTTGTGGCTGACTGGAGCCCTTTCTTGGCTAGTATTCAAATATCTTTTATCTTCATGTAATCTAATATATTTATTACTATAGTCAATGCCTTAATGACACTATCAGCTTCCCATTTTCACTACTCCTTATTGCTTATCTCTCTTGGTATTTAAAAATCATTTTGCATTGTAAAGAAAAAGACTTAAAATGAAGTAACCTAGCAATGTGCACAAAGATCATATTTTTATAAATGCTGCCTATTGTTCCTTTGACAAGGAGTAAGAATCTCCTGTGGACAGGAGCAAATTTTCATGTGCTTTATCTAGATTCAGGAGAATAAAACCTTTCTCCCTCATTGACATTCTCTCTGTGTTTTCAGTCACGGAGACTGATTACTATACAGCAAATTCTGAGCCAGTTCCATAATAATTTTGTTGCCTAGCAACTTGGGGTGATTGTGAAGTAGCATAAAAATGAAAGCAAATAAAATTAGAAAGTTTTCTCTGAACCCAATTACACACAGTTCAGAAGGGCATATTTATTTTCCCTTGGTATTTGTTTTCATTCTGATTTAGAAAATTTCTAATGGTTTGACAATTCTACTATTTGGCCTCTAGGCATGCACTGATTTTTAAAATAAAGTATAAGTTAATTCCAGTTAGCTTTCTTCTTATGCTGTGAAAAAAAATGTTCC
>NW_007196365.1:0-805 GCF_000164805.1 Carlito syrichta | reverse complement strand
CGTGCACAAAGATCATATTTTTATAAATGCTGCCTATTGCTCCTTTGACAAGGGGTAAGAATCTCCTGTGGACAGGAGCAAATTTTCATGTGCTTTATCTAGATTCAGGAGAATAAAACCTTTCTCCCTCATTGACATTCTCTCTGTGTTTTCAGTCACGGAGACTGATTACTATACAGCAAATTCTGAGCCAGTTCCATAATAATTTTGTTGCCTAGCAACTTGGGGTGATTGTGAAGTAGCATGAAAATGAAAGCAAATAAAATTAGAAAGTTTTCTCTGAACCCAATTACACACAGTTCAGAAGGGCATATTTATTTTCCCTTGGTATTTGTTTTCATTCTGATTTAGAAAATTTCTAATGGTTTGACAATTCTACTATTTGGCCTCTAGGCATGCACTGATTTTTAAAAATAAAGTATAAGTTAATTCCAGTTAGCTTTCTTCTTATGCTGTGAAAAAAAATGTTCCCCTTGTTAAAAAGAATGACAAAACCTATCAACTTCTTTGAGTTTAGGGCTAATAGTGTAATAGGGAGTAGAAGACTCAAAACCCTGCCCTGAATCTGCTACCAACTCAGTAGGAGACAAGAAAGCATGACTCTCCCTTTTCCACTCAGTCATTCACACACCAGCATTCACTGATTGGCATGATGATAAAAGAAAATCATATTCTAGCAGCCAAAAGAGTAAATGCCCTTCCTGAGTCCCTTTAAAAGGACTTGACCCAGGATACATGTCTGGCACATAGCAGGCACTCAGCAAATCAAGATTTACCTGGAAAATGCTAGTTTTCACTTATCTTC
>NW_007196364.1:0-837 GCF_000164805.1 Carlito syrichta | reverse complement strand
GCGGGTCTCGAACCCACGGGCTCAGGCAATCCACTCACCTCAGCCTCCCAAAGGCGCGGGATTACAGGCTGAGCCACCGAGCCCGGCTAAAAAATCATTTTTAATTGTGGTAAAACACACATGATAGAAAATTTACATCTTAAACATTTTATGTGTGTAATTCAGGGGCACTGAGGGCATTCATATTCTTGTATAACCACCAACACCTCCCATCTCCAGAACTCTATCTTAGAAAATGAAAAGTATGGACTCATTAAACAATAACTCCACATGCACACCTCCCCTGACTTCTGGAAGATACCATTCTACTTTTTTCTCTCCATAAACTTGACTATCCTAGATACCTCACATAAGTAAAATCGCACAAAAGTTGTCTTTCTGTGTCTGGCTTATTTCACCTAGCATAATGCCCTCAAAGTTCATTAATGTTGTAGCGTGCCAGTATTTTCTTCTTCTTTTAAGTTGAATAATATTCCTATTGTATGTATATACCACATTTTGTTTCATCCATTAATGGACACAAGTTACTTCCACTTCTTGGCTATTGTGAAGAAGGCTGCTATGAAGATGGATGTACAAATTTCTCTTTTAGACTTTCATTTCTTTGGCACATATGCCCAGAAGTAGAACGGCATGAAAATTCTGTTTAATTTCTTGAAGAATTGCCATATTGTTTTCCATAGTAGCTGTACCATTTTACACTCCCACCGACAATGTACAGAGCTCCAATTTCTCCTCATTTTTGACACTACCTGCTATTTTCTGATTTGTTTTGTTGTTGTTTGCTAGTATGGCATGATTTCACCATGATTTCTGATTTTTTAAAAACAGTCATCC
>NW_007196363.1:0-1146 GCF_000164805.1 Carlito syrichta | reverse complement strand
CCCATCTCCAGAACTCTATCTTAGAAAATGAAAAAGTATGGAACTCATTAAACAATAACTCCACATGCACACCTCCCCTGACTTCTGGAAGATACCATTCTACTTTTTTCTCTCCATAAACTTGACTATCCCTAGATACCTCACATAAGTAAAATCGCACAAAAGTTGTCTTTTCTGTGTCTGGCTTATTTCACCTAGCATAATGCCCTCAAAGTTCATTAATGTTGTAGCGTGCCAGTATTTTCTTCTTCTTTTAAGTTGAATAATATTCCTATTGTATGTATATACCACATTTTGTTTCATCCATTAATGGACACAAGTTACTTCCACTTCTTGGCTATTGTGAAGAAGGCTGCTATGAAGATAGATGTACAAATTTCTCTTTTAGACTTTCATTTCTTTGGCACATATGCCCAGAAGTAGAACGGCATGAAAATTCTGTTTAATTTCTTGAAGAATTGCCATATTGTTTTCCATAGTAGCTGTACCATTTTACACTCCCAACGACAATGTACAGAGCTCCAATTTCTCCTCATTTTTGACACTACCTGCTATTTTCTGATTTGTTTTGTTGTTGTTTGCTAGTATGGCATGATTTCACCATGATTTCTGATTTTTTAAAAACAGTCATCCTAGGTCAGGCATCGTGACTCAAGTCTATAATCTCAGCACCAGAGGCCACGAGTTCAAGATCAGCCTAGGCAACACAGTGACATTCTGTCTCTGTTCAATTTTTTTATATAAATAAGAAAAAACTAACAAACTTTCCTTTGATAACAACAGCAGTGACTACCATTAGTTATGTGCTTCACATGCAGGAAGTTCCCAATCCTTTACAACCTGGAACACTCACAGTCAGTCCTTGAGGTTTAACTATGAGAACTCTGAGGCTAGCAAGGCTGGTATCTTGCCAGCAGCCCACAGCTAGGAAGGGACAGGCCTGGGGTTTGAGCCCAAATATGACTAACTCCACACCCTGTGCTGTAACCACCTCACTGCACAGTCTTTCTTCTTACTATTAAGAGTAGTTTCTGGATACTCATTCGGGTGCTCAGGGATACCCTGAGCAAAAAAGTAACTGCTCCACCTACAATCACAGCAAATTACCATTCTGGTTTGTGACCAACTCAGAGAGAATAGAGTACA
>NW_007196362.1:0-2034 GCF_000164805.1 Carlito syrichta | reverse complement strand
CGGGGGGAGAAAGAAATTTTAAAATTCATCAGGGATCTTGTTCTTAACAAGACCTGTACTGACAAGAAACATTTTTTTCTTTTTTTTTTACCAGGGATTGAACTTCTGGAATTTTATCAAAGCCTAACTGGCCTGAAGGCAGGGAAGTGCCTGATCTAGCCATCTCTTTTTTTTGAGTTAGAGTCTCACTCTGTTGCCCAGACTGGAGTGCAGTGGCTGCTCCCGGCCACTGCAGCCTGGCCTGCTGAGTGCTGGCGATCCTTCCGCCTCAGCCTTCCAAGTAGCTGGAACTACAGGTGCGCGCTACCACGCCTGGCTTTTTTTTATTGTAGAGATGAGGTCTCGCCAAGTTGCCCAGGTGGTCTTGAACCCGCGGGCTCAGGCAATCCAGTCACCTCTTGTCGTTCTGTTTCTTCTAAGGGGCAGAGGTTGGGGTGGACCTGAGAAGCAGGTGAAGCCCAGGGGCTTGGGATCCCTGAAAGACAAAGACTAATCACAGGACTGTAGAACTCTTTCTCTCTCCAAACGGTCCCACTGTGTTAAAAGCCTATTTACTGCAGGTCATTTTACCTAGTACATCAGGTCATATTTTCACCAGAATGTGGCAAGGCATACTAAAAGACATTAAGCATAATTTGGAGAGACGGAACAACATAAAACCAGAATTAGCTATGACAAGAATGTTGGAATTATACCTGATTTAAAAAAAAAATCTATGATCAATATGCTAAGGGCATTAATGGGAATAATAGATAACTTGCAAGTATAGGTCAATAATGTAAACAGAGATGAAAATTCTAAGAAAGAATCACAGAGTTGTTGCAGATAAAAACAACTAACAGAAATGATGAATATCTTTGATGGACTCATTAGCAAACTGAACATGTCTGAAGAAAGAATATCTGAGCTTGTGAATATGACAATAGAAACTTCCAAAATAGTAAAGGGAAGAGAAAAAGAACTACAGAAATCAGAATGAGGGAACAGTATTAGAAAAGGAATAAGTGAAGGTAAAATAAAAACTTTTATTTTTGTTCTTAATTGATGACAGATAATTTACTCAAAGTAATAAGAGTAATAATGAATTAGATTGTGCATACTTATGTGGAAATAACATGAGTGATATTTAAGGATACAAGGGACAGGAAGGAGGAATTGGAATTATTTTGATATCATAAAATTTGTTGACTATGCACAAAATAGTAAAGTGTTGTCTTAATGTGGACTTGTAAAGGTGTACTGCAACCTCTAGGGGAAGCAATTTTTTCAAAGTTAAAAGAAAGTAGAGAAAATAGAGTCATACAAAATGCCCAGTTAAAACCACAGAAGGCAGAAGAATAATGGAACATTAGAAGACGGACCAAGAACAAGGGTAGAAAATAGGAAACACTAAAAATATTGTAAATGTTGATCCAACTATATTAATAATCATTTTAAATATTGATGATCTAAGTATAACAAAGACAAACATTGTCTAAGTGAAGATAAAAAAACAATGTTACCTACTATGTGTTCAATAAATTTTATTAAGTATTAAGATACACATAGATTAAAAGAAAGAGGTGAAGGACAATATAGCATACTAACACTAATCAAAAGAAAGAAAGAGTGAGTAGCTATATTAATTTCAGACAGAGTAGACTTCAGAGCAAGTGAAGTTATCAGGGACAAAGAGGAATATTTCACAATAATAAAGGGGTCAGTGCTCCCACAAGACAAAAATCCTTAATGGGTATGCACCTAACAAGTGTCAAACATATGCTGCAAGGAGAAACTGCAAGAAGAACTTCAGGGAGAAACAGATGAACCACTATTGTAGCCAGAGAACTTAACATTTTTCTATCATAAGTGGACAAATCCAGCAGGTGGAAAATTAATAAGACATAGATGAGCAGCACCATATCACTGGATAGAAGTGATATCCAGCCGGGCACGGTGGCTCAAACCTGTCATCACAGCAATTTGGGAGGCCGAGGTGAGGGGATTGCCTGAGACCACGGGTTCGAGAACAGCCTGGGCAACTTGGCAAGACCT
>NW_007196361.1:0-758 GCF_000164805.1 Carlito syrichta | reverse complement strand
ATTCAGTCGGTTTATTGACCACCTTAGAATAAATGGGGAGAAAGGGAGTGTCACTTGGGACCCAGGGTTGTCTCAAATGTGCTGGTTGTCTCAAATGTGCTTTCTTCAAATGTGAGACTCTTATCTAGTCTGTATATAAAGTCAGACAAACTCGAGTTTTATTTTTATAGATGAATAAACTGCATCAAGGTGGCAAATTTAACTTATAATAAGCAAAATTGAAAAGCTTTAGCATACAGTATATCTGTATCATATATAGATACAGATCATTCTACATGTGACATATTTTCATTTTTGTTTAATAGTGAAGAGGAGAAACTCCAGAACTTCTTCTATGAACTTTTGGCCCAAAGATAAAGGGCATATTGCAGTGTCAGCAATGAATGTAGGCCCAGTGAGTGAGCTCTGGTGTTGCCTGGGTGGACAGAATACAGGTGGTCAAGGGTGGCGACGGATGGTCATGGATGGTGTCATGGTTTGCTTTGCACCCTTCCAAGCTCATGTGTTGAAGTTTCCACCTCCAGTATACCATCATGTCTCCATATTAGGACATAAGGGCTTTGCAGAAGATATTAGGTTAAAATGAGACTTTTAGAATGGACTTTAATCTGACTGGTGTCCGAATAAAAAGAGGACATCTGGACTCACAGAAAGATACCACGGACATCCATGTGCAGAGGGCAGGCCATGTGAGGACATAACAAGAAGGCAGCTGGGTGGTCTGCAAGTCAAGGAGAGAGACCACAGAAGGAATCAAC
>NW_007196360.1:0-915 GCF_000164805.1 Carlito syrichta | reverse complement strand
TCCCAAATCCTGACCAGCATCATAAATGTTTGTTTTATACTGATTTCCAGTCTTACAGGGGGTATGTGATATTTCAAAGTGTTTCATTTGCATTTCCTTGAGGATGAGTGAGACTGAGCAGTTTTCATGTGTCTGTTGGCTGCCCATATCTCTTCTTATGAAAAGTGTCCAGTCACGTATTTTGCACACTTTTCAAGGGGAATGTTTGTCTGATTTTTCTTAGTGTTTGAATTTCTTGTAGATCCTAGATGTTATGCCTTTTTACAAATACGTAGGTGGAGAATCATTTTTCCCATTCTGTTGGTGGTATCCCTGCTCTTCTGATTTTTTTTTGTTTGTTTTTTTTGCAGAAGTATATTAATTTGATGAGATTCCACATGTCTAACTTACTTCTTAAGGCATGTGTATTTAGACTTCTGAAGAGGAATTAGTTTCGGGTTCCAGTTTCTCTAAAGGTGTCTCCTGCTTTTTCTAAGATTATTATAATTTGGTGTTTTACGTTTAGGTCTTTGATCCATTTAGAGTTAATGTGTATGGTGATAGATAGGGGTCCTCTTTCAATCTTGTGCATGTTGTCAGCCTTTTCCCAGCACCATTTGCCTCATTTGTTCTCCATTACCCAGTGGGTCTTGGAGATTTTTTGAAAGATGAGTGGGTTGAGAATTGGAGGATTTCATTCTCTGTCCTGATCCATTCTCCTATGGACCTATTCTTGTATCAACACCAGGGTGTGTTGATTACTGTAAACATAGAGTAAGTTTGAAGTCTGGAACTGCGATAGCTCCTGCTTTGTTTCTTTTGATACGATTCTTGTGGCTATTCATGATTCTTTATGGTTTCATATTAATCCTTTATTGTAATTTCCAGGTCCGAGAAGGAGGATGTTAACTTAACGGTTATTTCATTGATTCTGTA
>NW_007196359.1:0-396 GCF_000164805.1 Carlito syrichta | reverse complement strand
GTCGGGCCGCAGCGAACCCCAGGGGTCCCACGTCTGCTGGCCCACAGCGAATTCTGAAGGACTCATACATCTGTCGGGTAACAGGGAGCCTCGGAGGCTCCATGTTTGTTGCCTCACAGTAAGCCCTATTTGACCAGCAGGAATCTTGAACACACTCCCACCCGCCGCCTGGTCAAGTGCTTTCTGTCTGGTTCAAAAATCCTTGTACTAGGTGCCTTGACCCCCTTGGTTCTCCAAGAGGACCCTGGTTGTGCCAAAACCCTGTGACGATAGGCTTTGCCACAGCCACACTTCTCGGACAGCCGATTCTTCAGGGGACACCCTGTTTAGTCTACCTGTCTCACCATGGGAGGCTCGTCATCCCTGCCGGCTGATTCCCCTCTTAAATGCCTCTTG
>NW_007196358.1:0-686 GCF_000164805.1 Carlito syrichta | reverse complement strand
AAATAAAGAAAAAAGATCAATAAACATTCATTTTTAATGTAAAGTATATTCAAAACGTATTTTTTACTACATGCATCAGGCAAAGTTAGTATCAGATCATACGTTTCACATTTTAATCTACATATAATTGTTAAACAGTCCTATTCAGAGTAAATGGAAACAAATTGCCACAGGTAGATTTTTTTATTTACTAACTTTGTTTGCCAGTCACTTGCATGATTTTCATCATTTACCCAAAGGAAATAATTGGTTGAGTACCTGCTGTTATTTGCTTTAACCTATTTATTTACAATAAACTTATTGGTAGTTCTTTTGATCTACTATAAAAAGTATAGATTAGTAACTATATTTGAATATTGGGGACTAATCAGAAGGCGTTTCACCTACTATTTCTGTCTCATACTTTCTACGGCCTCATCACTAATTCTGTTGAAATTTATTTCTATTTGAAACATTTACTTGTATAATAGTGACTCAGTTATTTTAATTAAAGGGCAAGTAGTGGTATCCTGTATTTTAGCCCTTTTATTTTTATCCATAAAATCGGGCTCGTAGTTGTACACTGGGATGATGGAAAGAGTAAGTTCTTTAAAAATATTTAAAGCCTCTGCCACCATTTCTGGCCTATAGTAAGCACAAATCAATGACCACTTTCTTTTCTTTTCTTCCTGTTTGTACTGTAAGGT
>NW_007196357.1:0-1332 GCF_000164805.1 Carlito syrichta | reverse complement strand
GTCCCCTCGATTCCCAACACTACTTTGTTTGTAATGTAGTAAATAAATAATATGCTGTTACATGAACTAATATGCTTGATATTATAAAAAAAAGTAAACTCTTTTCCCAAGAGGTACTATGGTATAATAGAAAGTTACTCAGGCTGAAAATTGGGAAAGTTAGTTCAAGCCTATAACTACCTTGCTGTGCTAGCTATTGGGGTCAGATGACCCTGTTAATTATTAGATTCCAATTAAATTCGATAACAATTGCTGTGACACCAAATCAAGTACTGCTTCAAGGAAGCAGTAACATTACAGTTAAGGACTTGGAGTTTGAAGCTAGACTACTGAAGATCAAATTTTGGCTATGCTTTACACTTTTGATCTTGGACAAGTTACATAACTTTCCTAAACCTCAGTGTTTCTAAATGTAAAATGAAAATAAAAATAGGGCCTACTTCCTGACGTTGTTGGATAAATTAATTATTGTGTAATGTGCAGTAGCAGTGGAAGGATTAAATAAGGATTGATTTTACAAAACATAAAGTACCTGGCGGTAAAGATGTGGCTCAAGTTATCTTAATGTTTATAATTTCCTGCACCAAGAAAATACAGATAAGAGGAACTTAGTGTAAATTTTTCAGCTACTCAGCATTTCATAATTCTCAGGAAAGTACCATAATTATCATATGTTCTGCAAAATTTTGAATGAAAACAATATAAAGCCAAAATTATTGTTTTTATTGTCAATGTTAACAAAAACTGTAGCATTATCTACTGTGGCCACTTTTTCAGAAAAAAAAAATATAGCTATCTGCAATTTCTGGTTATATAACAGCTTATAAAAGCTGATATTATGACATATACTTTTAATTCATATATTGTCTTTTTCTTTTTGAGGCAAGCTTCCTAATTACAGGGTTTCAGAGTAAAAAACCTATCCCAGTTTGCCTGGGATTTTTCCAGTTTTAGCACTAAAATTTCTATATCCATGCACCCCTGAATTCTGAGCAAATCAAAACAGTTGATTGGTCCTCCTCAGGTCTCTTTATCCTCAAAATGTTTAACATAGTTTCTAGCGTGAACAGGGTTCAATTAACATGTCTTGAGTGACAATAAATTTAGTTTGTCACTGTCAAAATCCATCTATCAGCTCATTATGCACCAGGTATTTTCCTTGACAGTAGAGTCGAGGAACATATCCTGGGCTCATGTGCTAGAAAAGCTACCAGGCAAATTGAGGTAGGTCCAGGAAAGTCAGAGAAGATTAAAAGAGGGAGTAAATCCAATAGTGCAATAAAAGTAAATTGCCAAGAAATTTTTAATATACAGATAAGACTATGAGACCAG
>NW_007196356.1:0-809 GCF_000164805.1 Carlito syrichta | reverse complement strand
AAATTTTTCAGCTACTCAGCATTTCATAATTCTCAGGAAAGTACCATAATATCATATGTTCTGCAAAGTTTTGAATGAAAACAATATAAAGCCAAAATTATTGTTTTTATTGTCAATGTTAACAAAAACTGTAGCATTATCTACTGTGGCCACTTTTTCAGAAAAAAAAAATATAGATATCTGCAATTTCTGGTTATATAACAGCTTATAAAAGCTGATATTATGACATATACTTTTAATTCATATATTGTCTTTTTCTTTTTGAGGCAAGCTTCCTAATTACAGGGTTTCAGAGTAAAAATCTATCCCAGTTTCCTGGGATTTTTCCAGTTTTAGCACTAAAATTTCTATATCCATGCACCCCTGAAATCTGAGCAAATCAAAACAGTTGATTGGTCCTCCTCAGGTCTCTTTATCCTCAAAATGTTTAGCATAGTTTCTAACGTGAACAGGGTTCAATTAACATGTCTTGAGTGACAATAAATTTAGTTGATCATTGTCAAAATCCATCTATCAGCTCATTATGCACCAGGTATTTTCCTTGACAGTAGAGTCAAGGAACATATCCTGGGCTCATGTGCTCGAAAAGCTACCAGGCAAATTGAGGTAGGTCCAGGAAAGTCAGAGAAGATTAAAAGAGGAAGTAAATCCAATAGTGCAATAAAAGTAAATTGCCAAGAAATTTTTAATATACAGATAGGACTATGAGACCAGCCTGGTGAATATAGAGAAACTCCATCTTTCCAAAAAAGTTTAAAAACTAGCCAAGCATGGTGGCACATGTCTGTGATCCCAGCTACTCAGGAGGT
>NW_007196355.1:0-826 GCF_000164805.1 Carlito syrichta | reverse complement strand
TTCACGTGGTAGAGCAGAGTTTTATTTAAAAATAAGAAAAATCATACAAAAGCTCCCAAACACACAAAAATCCATAAATCTGCATAGGTGTCTCCTCTAGGCTAGTCTAGATGTTTGGCTCCTCTTGTGTAAAGTAAAAGTACAAAAATTATGAAGAATAAAGCATAAGTTGTAAGAATAAGAACTCCCATCACTCACAGAGGATTAGAAAAAATTTTAAGAACACTTTTGAACTTTCAAAAGAAAAAAAAAAAAGAATCCCTTGTGGTCATCCAGGACATTCAATGGAGAAGTCTGAGGGATAAATTATTTGCAAAGAGAAGGTCATCAAAGATCAGCCATATAAAAAACTTTTAAAGAGTGCTAAAAAGGATTAGACTAATTTGTAATTAGCTTAATTGTTTACCAAAAAAAGCAAACAATCTTAAAAGAAAGATATTAGGACCTAGGCCCTCAACAAAGTAACTTTAAAAATATGGAATATCTGATTTCTGAATGAAAAGAAGAAAAAATGTGACCCATAATAAACAAAAATCTGTGAATATAGAAGGACTCAGAAAACATAAGCAATTACAAAATTATAAGACAGCTGTGTTTATAGAAGTACATAAAAAATAAAGGAATTCAAAAGAAATGATAATATAAACAAAATAAATTTTTAAACACTATGAAAATGTTAGTGATGAAAATAAAGTAACTGAAATGAAATTTCTCTGGATTTGATCAATAAATAACAAAATAAAATACTTTAGTAGAAAATACTCATGATTCTGAAGATACATATGATCTACTTAAGAAAAGAAAACCAAAATAAAACTGTATGAGG
>NW_007196354.1:0-813 GCF_000164805.1 Carlito syrichta | reverse complement strand
GTGGTCATCCAGGACATTCAATGGAGAAGTCTGAGGGATAAATTATTTGCAAAGAGAAGGTCATCAAAGATCAGCCATATAAAAAACTTTTAAAGAGTGCTAAAAAGGATTAGACTAATTTGTAATTAGCTTAATTGTTTACCAAAAAAAGCAAACAATCTTAAAAGAAAGATATTAGGACCTAGGCCCTCAACAAAGTAACTTTAAAAATATGGAATATCTGATTTCTGAATGAAAAGAAGAAAAAATGTGACCCATAATAAACAAAAATCTGTGAATATAGAAGGACTCAGAAAACATAAGCAATTACAAAATTATAAGACAGCTGTGTTTATAGAAGTACATTAAAAATAAAGGAATTCAAAAGAAATGATAATATAAACAAAATAAATTTTTAAACACTATGAAAATGTTAGTGATGAAAATAAAGTAACTGAAATGAAATTTCTCTGGATTTGATCAATAAATAACAAAATAAAATACTTTAGTAGAAAATACTCATGATTCTGAAGATACAATATGATCTACTTAAAGAAAAGAGAACCAAAATAAAACTGTATGAAGGTAACAAACAGTCAACTGTGAAAAATTATTAAATTTATTTCATATGAATAATAAAAGTCCTACAAGAAAAGGAGACAGTAGTAAGAACAAATAGGTATTTGAATCACAAAGATAAAATTTTATGAAAACTGTAAGCAGATGCCCAGAAACCTATCTACATCTTCCATAGAAAAGCAGACATCACCATGACCTGAAACATGAAAAATGTATCACAGAAACCAGTGATAACTGGTTCTAAAGCACTCTCAA
>NW_007196353.1:0-1004 GCF_000164805.1 Carlito syrichta | reverse complement strand
GCAAAGGACATGATTTTGTTCTTCTTTATGACTTTGTAGTATTCCATTGTGTACATGGACCACATTTTCTTCTTCCAGACCACTTTTGATGAGCATCTGGGTTGGCTCCATGTTTTTGCTACTGTGAGTAGTGCTGCAGTGAACATGTTTGTGTAGGTGTCTTTTTGGTAGAATGATTTATGTTTCTCTGGAAATGAGCTTGCTGTCGCTCCATTTTTAGTGCTTAGAGAAAACACTACACTGCTTTCTAAAAAGGTTGAACCAGCTTAATTCCCCCAAGCAGTGTAGATGCATTCTCTTTTCTCTGCAGCCTGGCCAGCACCTGTTGCTTTTATACTTTTTAATATTATGTTGACTCTGTTTTAAATTGATCACCTGAGCCCAGCAGATTGTGTCTGTGATGGCTGTGAGCATGACACTGCACTCCAGCCTGGGTGACAGAGTGAGACTGCAACTCAAAAAGTATTTAATTGGATAATTAATTAAGCCTAGGCAGTTACTCAGACTCCATCTTGAAAGATTGGCTCTTTCAGGTTCACATTTGCTCACATTGGGGACACAGGCACTGTCCCCAACCAGAGGTCTTACCTGGCAAATGCATATTGTAAGGTGGTGGATCCCAAGAATCTCTTACACAGGAACACAATACACATGTGCTAGGACAGCTTCAGTGACACAATATGCAGTAATGGCTAATTAGAAACCATTTAAATGCTCTTTAGGAGAGATATAATTAAATAAACTTTAGCACATTCATGCTCTGCGATCCTGCATGGCAGTGATAAACAGGCAAGATGTGGATTGGGGGGAAAAATCAAATTGCAGGGAAACACATCATATCTTCTTGGGCTGCCTGCAAGAGGGTGTGATTCCAGCCTGGAAGTTCAGGGCAGGCTGGAGGAGAAGGTCCATGTGACTGGGAAGGGAAACATGACTTTCAGGTAAAGGGAACAGCAAGGTACACAAAAGCAAGAAGTGCTGGTCACGCATGTGCAGGACAAGAA
>NW_007196352.1:0-735 GCF_000164805.1 Carlito syrichta | reverse complement strand
GAGACTGCAACTCAAAAAGTATTTAATTGGATAATATTAAGCCTAGGCAGTCACTCAGACTCCATCTTGAAAGATTGGCTCTTTCAGGTTCACATTTGCTCACATTGGGGACACAGGCACTGTCCCCAACCAGAGGTCTTACCTGGCAAATGCATATTGTAAGGTGGTGGATCCCAAGAATCTCTTACACAGGAACACAATACACATGTGCTAGGACAGCTTCAGTGACACAATATGCAGTAATGGCTAATTAGAAACCATTTAAATGCTCTTTAGGAGAGATATAATTAAATAAACTTTAGCACATTCATGCTCTGCGATCCTGCATGGCAGTGATAAACAGGCAAGATGTGGATTGGGGGGAAAAATCAAATTGCAGGGAAACACATCATATCTTCTTGGGCTGCCTGCAAGAGGGTGTGATTCCAGCCTGGAAGTTCAGGGCAGGCTGGAGGAGAAGGTCCATGTGACTGGGAAGGGAAACATGACTTTCAGGTAAAGGGAACAGCAAGGTACACAAAAGCAAGAAGTGCTGGTCACGCATGTGCAGGACAAGCAACTGGGAAATAAAGGTCTTTCCTGGGATAGACTGGAGATAGCTCAGAAAAGTGGACAGGACTCAAACCAATTATATGTAAACCTTTATGTCTTGCTCAGAATTTTGAACTTACTTGTTAGACAGTGAGGAACACTTGGTAATTATTATCTTCATGAGAATAATTTGGTCTGTTTATG
>NW_007196351.1:0-757 GCF_000164805.1 Carlito syrichta | reverse complement strand
GGGGGGGACAAGAATGTGTTTTTGGATAGACTTTTTAAAGATTGTTTACTCTAAGTGTAGTCATTTTAAAAAGGATTTGAGTAACTACACTATGCTCAAGTAGAACATTTGTCAAAAGTAATCATCCGAGTTTTCTGAAGGACCTTGCTCTGGTATGGGTCTAAATTCTAGCAAAGGGTTTTAGGTAATTGGCCCCATTGCCCAGCAAAGAAGTGACAAAAGTCCCTTTTAATTGCAATCCAGTTATCGGTAGCTGGAGTGACCAGGCCCCTTTACATCATCTCTTCATTTCATAGTGGGGTATGTTATCATTTCTCCCCTTCTCTGTGATCCTGTTCATCACTAAATTTCTCTTTCTGTGGATGAATGAGCAGGTGATTGAGATTCTCCAATGAAATGCCTCTGGGAGAGGACACTTAGTTGTGGAGAATGTGTGAGCATTAAGCAGTAAGTGTTAAGCAAAAGTCAGATTGATGTTTCACTGAGTTTTTGCTGGAGGGGAGTACATTACTTATTGTTTGCTTGGCTATTAATCCAGAATTGTGTGGATGTGTGCAAGTCTTCCAAAATGCATTATTCAGGTTTCTTGGAGTGGCAATCAAGTACTATTATAGAGTTTCAGTGTCTATTTTAAACAAGTGAACAACGAGTTGATTTATAAATTTTTTCTTTTTTTTTTTTGAGTTGGAGTCTCACTCTGTCACCCAGACTGGAGTGCAGTGGCTGTCCCGGTCACCGCAGCCTCGACCTGCTGGGC
>NW_007196350.1:0-736 GCF_000164805.1 Carlito syrichta | reverse complement strand
TAGTCAGTGCAGAGCAAAGAGAAGTTGCTGGTGGGACACCAGCCTTAAAGGCTGCTCTTGGATTTGATATGTGCTCCTGTGCTCACATGTTACTGCTTCAAATATTGCATGATCACACCCAGACTCAAATGAGTGAGGAAAATATCACTTCCCACATTTCCAGAAGAAGGGGTTACAGGCGCAGCTAAGGACTGCCACAGACCGGGATGTGTCCAGGCCTGGGGCCAAGGTTTGCTGAGGGATTCCCGGGAGGAAGTGCCCTATCAGATATAGAGGAATCCTTTTCCTTCTGCTGGCCTTTCTCCCCACTTGAATGTGTTTGTGTTAGGATGTGATTTTGGGGAGCTGCAGCAGCCACCTTGAAACCAGAAGGCAACACCAACAAGCTAAGGATCACAGAGAAGGAGCATAGAATAGGTTTGAGCAGTGGTGACACTCTGGAGCCCCTGCACCAAACTCTGATCTGCACAAATTTAGGCTTTGTGTATGGGACAATGGAGTCACTTTTCTGCTTAGGTCATGATTAGTCATTTGATTGCTTGAAACTGAATGAGTCCAAATGGATACAATCACACTTTTCACTGAAGCAGCTGGAGGCTCGCTTGACAAGTAAGTTGCTGACAAACTGCTAGAGCCCGGTACACAGAGATCATTTGCAGAGTCTAAGTGCAGGGACAAGTCCTTTCACACTGCCTTAGTGCCAGTCTCTGTGCTTGGTCCTGGGTCATGGGGATGC
>NW_007196349.1:0-617 GCF_000164805.1 Carlito syrichta | reverse complement strand
TAGCTAGGTAGTTGAGTTAGCTAGTTAAGTCAGCAGGCTAGCAGGTTAAGTCAGTTAGTTTAAGTCAGCTGGCTAACCAGCTGCCTAGCATAGTAGCTAGCATGTTAAGTCAGCTGGCTAGCCAGCTGTCTCGATAGGTTAAGTCACCTATTTAAGTCATCTCTTGGCCAACAGGTTAGCTAGGTAGTTAGGTAAAGTAAGCCGGCAAACCAGTGGGCTATATAGGAAGCTAGCTAGTTAAGCCACCTGGCCAGCCAGTTAAATACCTAGTTAAATAACCTAGTTAAGTCAGCTCACTGGCCAGATGGTTAGCTAGGTAGCTAGGTAGTTAAGTATGCTGAAAAGTCAGTGGGCTACATAGGTATCTAGCAAGTTAAATTAGCCACCTATCCAGCTGGTTAGCTAGGTATAGGCAGTTGTCAGCCTGCTAGCCAGCTGGCTAGTTAGCTTTGTCAACAAGTTAAGTCAGCTGGCTAGACAACTAGCTACCTAGGTGCATAGATATTCAATTCGGCTGTCTAGCCCACTGGCTGGCAATTTAAATAATCTAGTTAAGTCAGTTGGCTAACAAGCAGGCTCGCTAGGTATCTTGTTAGTTAAGTAAGCTGTCTAGACAG
>NW_007196348.1:0-761 GCF_000164805.1 Carlito syrichta | reverse complement strand
TGCCATCCTGACTGGGGTTAGGTGGTATCTCAGTGGGGTTTTGATTTGCATCTCCTAATGATAGTGAGGTTGAACATTTCTTCATGTGTTTGTTGGCTGCTCGGATGTCTTCCTTTGTGAAGTGTCTGTTCATATCTTTTGCCATTTTATAATGGGGTTGTTTGTTTTTTTCTTTTGAGCACATTTGAGTTCCTTGTAGATCCAGGATGTTAAGCCTTTGTCGGACCTGGAGTTGGCAAATACTTTTTCCCAGTCTGTAGGCTGTCTCCCTGCTCTCTTGATGGTTTCTTTGGCTTTGCAGAAGCTTGTCAGTTTAATAAGGTCCCACTTATCTATTTTCTCTCTTATGAGCTGTGAGTTTTGGGTTTTGTTCAGGAATTGGATGCCAGTTCCGATTTCCATGAGGGTTTTTCCTTCATTTTCTAAGGTTCTTATGGTTTGAGGTTTTACATTTAGGTCTCTGATCCATTTGGAATTAACCTTTGTGCATGGGGATAGATAGGGGTCCTGTTTCAATCTTCTGCATGTGGTCAGCCAGTTTTCCCAGCATCATTTACTGAATAGGTTCTCCTCTCCCCAGTGGTAGGTGGTGGAGGCTTTGTCAAAGATGAGTTGGTTGAGAAATTGAGATTTTGCTTCTGGGATCTCAATTCTATTCCATTGATCTATATGCCTGTTCCTATACCAATACCAAGCTGTTTTGATGATTGTAGCCTTATAGTAAAGTTTGAAGTCTAGTATTGTGATACCACCTGCTTTGT
>NW_007196347.1:0-791 GCF_000164805.1 Carlito syrichta | reverse complement strand
AAAAATTATATAATTTTTTAAAAATAAAACGTTTAACAAAGTAGGATGAATTCAGTTATTCTTTCTTTACAGATTAAGAAAATGAGAAATTAGATGGTAGCTCCTTATTCAAAGTTTTGCCACCAGCAACTGAGCTAGGACCTTGGCCTTAGAATTTTAAAGTTATTATTCTGCTTAAATTTCTTACTTTGCTCCAAGTTAATGATAGCCTTTCTCACACAAATATTACCAAAAAGAAGTATGTTGAAGCTTCATGATTGTGTTCAGAGATCTCTGAGAGAGATGATAGTTCATTATTATATTTTGATGTACAGCATGATTATTTTATTCTTTTTTTCATATTTCAATAAACATGATTTCTCCAGGAAATTCTAACAAACTTTTTTCCCCTTAAAGTCTCAAATCTATCTAATGATCTGTAGTGTACTTTGTTATTTAGTGGCCATAATCACATCTAATTTTTCATGTCCTAACTATTAGAAATATAGGAACACAGAGCTTTGGTTGATAAATGAAAATTTTTTTAAAAAAGTTCATTTCAAGAAGACCTTTTAATTATTCTCCATTAAGAGTTTTGAATTTGGCTGGGCTCGATGGCTCAGCCTGTCATCCCAGCACTTTGGGAGGCCGAGGAGATTGAATTGCCTGAACCCGCGGGTTTGAGACCAGCCTGGGCAACTTGGTGAGACCTCATCTCACAATCAATCAAAAAATAGCCAGATGTGGTAGCACGCGCCAGTAGTTCCGGCTACTTGGGAGGCTGAGGTGGAAGGATCGCTGGAGCCCAGCAG
>NW_007196346.1:0-825 GCF_000164805.1 Carlito syrichta | reverse complement strand
CTGCTCTTGATACTGAAGCCCTGACATTTAGAAAGGAGAAAGAAGATAAAGAGATGTTTTTTCCCCAAATAAGTGTGTTTGGTTGTTTCTTTTTATAGTAGCACCCTGATATACTAGACTAGAGCTCATTGAGGGCAGAGCTTGTATTTTGTTCACAATTATATTTTTAGTGCCTAGACTATTACCAGCTACATATGAGAATGATTGAATAAATAACTGAATAAGCATATGGGCTATATTTATTTGGGGCTATATTAATTCTTCTGATAGTATTAGTTTCTGTCTAATGTAGGATTTCTCTACACAAGCTTGCTTTGTACTTAAGATATTCGGTGATAATTTGGAGTTATCTTTGGAAAGAGGCATATTTCAACTAAAATGCACATGCAATAATGGATACAAACTAAAAATTTATGCCCTTTTGAGTTGAATTGGCAGGCTGGAAGTATCTCTGTGGGTGCATAGATGTTGTAAGGGACCATGTTGCTCAAAGCCAAGGGTCCGTGCTGCATCAAGCCATAGAGATATAATCCCAATAAGCAACGGTTCACTCGGATAATATGTGAATTCATTCTGTTTGCCAGAAAAGCTGGGCCAGGGTCAGCAAGAGAATGGTATCTATACAGCTTGTCTATGATGAGCTCCAAGCTGTGAGGCTCAGGAGTCGGTGTGTGGGTAGATTTTCCAAAGTGGAAGGGCTTTGGCTGGCCCTGGAAACAGAGCTGAGTCCCCCTTGGTAACCAGCATTCATCTCAGACCCAAGATGGACTCTCAGAGATAATTCCCTACAAAGCTGTGATGTGAAGGCTGCACTAGAGACTGCAA
>NW_007196345.1:0-726 GCF_000164805.1 Carlito syrichta | reverse complement strand
CATCGTCTCTACAATAAATCAAAAATAAACCAGGCATGGTAGCACATGCCTGGAGTTCTAGGTACTTGGAAGGCTGAGGTGGAAGGATTGCCCGAGCCTAGGTTACAGAGTGAGACTCCAACACACACACAAAGAATGAGACAACACTGGTAAATCTGAAGGGGGAGATCGAAAGGGCGTAAGGGAGCCGGGCTCGGTGGCTCAGCCTGTAATCCCGCGCCTTTGGGAAGCTGAGGTGAGTGGGTTGCCTGAGCCCGCAGTTTCGAGACCCGCCTGGGCAGGCGAGACCTCATCTCTACAATAAAATCAAAAAATTAGCCTTGGCGTTTTAGCGCATGCCTGTAATTCTGGCTACTAGGAGGGCTGAGGTGGAAGGATCGCCAGACCCCAGCAGGTCGAGGTTGCGGTGGCCGGGAGCGGCCACTGCACTCCAGTCTGGGCGACAGAGTGAGACTCTAACTCAAAAAAAAAAAAAAAAGAAAAAAAGAAAAAGAAAGGGGGTAAGGATTAAACAACTATTCCTAGGATACCACGTTAACTACTTGGGTAAGAAATTCAATAGAAGCCTAAACTTCACCGAGTGACAAACTTGAAATTTAAAAAAAAGCCTATATATATATATATATAGCCACACAGCAGCCATAAAACATGCGGGATCAAAGACAGAGGAACCAGAGACATATTCAACAGGAAATTAGCGAAGTGCAGGGCCATTCTTGATATTTT
>NW_007196344.1:0-776 GCF_000164805.1 Carlito syrichta | reverse complement strand
GGCCCTGGGGTGGCCCGGCTCCCTCAGATTTAAGTATTGTTTAAGCTGCATCAGTGGAGCACATACAGGGGGTTTGGAAGACGATCAGCAGTGATTTTGGATTCAAAGATGCGGTGTTTGGTGGCTCCAGCTGCAATTCCCCTACAATAGTTCAGCAGTTTGGCTATCAGCACCAGGCGTCAGATGAGGGCAAACTCACAGATTCTTCTAAGACAAACAACACTATCCGTGTTTTCTTGCTGAACAAGCAAAGAACAGTGGTTAATGTGAGAAATGGAATGAGCTTGCATGACTGCCTTATGAAAGCACTCAAGGTGAGAGACTTACAACCAGAGTGCTGTGCGGTGTTCAGACTTCCTTACGAACACAAAGATAAAAATGCACTTTTAGATTGGAATACCGATGCTGCTTCTTTGACTGGAGAAGAACTTCAAGTAGATTTCCTGGATCATATTCCCCTCACAACACACAATTTTGCTCAAAAGACATTCCTGAAGCTTGTCTTCTGTAGCATTTGTCAGAAATTCCTGCTCAACGTATTTCAATGTCAGACTTGTGGCCACAAATTTCATGAGCACTGTAGCACCAAAGTACCTACTATGTGGGTGGACTGGAGTAATATCAGACAACTCTTATTGTTTCCCAAATCCACTACTGGTGATAGTGGGGTCCCAGCACTCCCTTCTTTGACAATGAGTCATATGCGAGAGCCTGTTTCCCGGATACTTGTTAGTTCCAGCACAGGTATTCTACACCTCACGCCTTCACGTTCACAC
>NW_007196343.1:0-1927 GCF_000164805.1 Carlito syrichta | reverse complement strand
CGTCAGATGAGGGCAAACTCACAGATTCTTCTAAGACAAGCAACACTATCCGTGTTTTCTTGCTGAACAAGCAAAGAACAGTGGTTAATGTGAGAAATGGAATGAGCTTGCATGACTGCCTTATGAAAGCGCTCAAGGTGAGAGACTTACAACCAGAGTGCTGTGCGGTGTTCAGACTTCCTTACGAACACAAAGATAAAAATGCACTTTTAGATTGGAATACCGATGCTGCTTCTTTGATTGGAGAAGAACTTCAAGTAGATTTCCTGGATCATATTCCCCTCACAACACACAATTTTGCTCAAAAGACGTTCCTGAAGCTTGTCTTCTGTGACATTTGTCAGAAATTCCTGCTCAACGTATTTCAATGTCAGACTTGTGGCCACAAATTTCATGAGCACTGTAGCACCAAAGTACCTACTATGTGGGTGGACTGGAGTAATATCAGACAACTCTTATTGTTTCCCAAATCCACTACTGGTGATAGTGGGGTCCCAGCACTCCCTTCTTTGACAATGAGTCATATGCGAGAGCCTGTTTCCCGGATACTTGTTAGTTCCCAGCACAGGTATTCTACACCTCACGCCTTCACGTTCTACACCTCCAGCCCCTCCTCTGAAGGTTCCCTTTCCCAGAGGCAGAGGTCTATGTCCACACCTAATGTCCACATGGTCATCCTATCTGTGGACAGCAGGATGATTGAGGGTGCAATTGGAAGTCACAGAGAATCTGCCTCACCTTCAGCCCTGTCCAGCAGCCCCAACCATCTGAGCTCAATGGCTTGGTCACAGTCCAAAACCCCTGTGACAGCACAAAGAGAGTGGGCACCAGGATCCAGGACCCAGGAGAAAAAGAAAATTAGGTCTCATGGACAAAGAGATTCAAACTATTACTGGAAAATAGAAGCTAGTGAATTGATGCTCTCCACTCAGATTGGGTCAGTCTTCTTTGGAACTGTTTATAAGGGAAAGTGACATGGAGATGTTGCTGCGAAGATCGTAAAGTTTGTCGACCCAACCCCAGAGCAGTTCCAGGCCTTCAGCTATGAGGTGGTTATCCTGTGCAAAACACGGCACATGAACATTCTCCTCTTCGTGGGGGACATGACAAAGGACAGCTTGGGGATTGTGACCCAGTGGTGTGAGGGCAGCAGCCTCTACAAAGAACCTTTGAGAGACTGAGGTGAGTGGATTGCCTGAGCCCGCGGGTTCCAGACCCGCTTGGGCAACTTGGCGAGACCTCATCTCTACAATAAATCAAAAAATCGGCCGGGCGTGGTAGTGCATGCCTGTAATTCCAGCTACTTGGAAGGCTGAGGTGGAAGGATCGCTGGAGCCCAGCGGGTCAAGGCTGCGGTGGCCGGGAGTGGCCACTGCACTCCAGTCTGGGCGACAGAGTGAGACTCTAACTCAAAAAAAAAAACAAAAAAAAACAAAAAAGGAAAAGAAATAAGTATAATTTTTCAGGAGTGACAAGTCAACATGGGAGAATGTGTTGGTACTGTTTCTGACATTTTCTCACTGTGTTAGTGGCACTATGATTTTAGGCTATAATCAGGAATCCTTAGCATTTGAGAAAACATTGACTGTGACTTGAGGTCACCCCAAAGGTGCACATGAGCATAATTGTGACAATATGTACTGGCTCATTAGCCTGAATTATATTGTTTTACAAATGGAGTGTTATCTTTCATCAGTATAATTTCAGTTGATTTGATTCAGTTGTTTGCTGCAATCTACACAAAGCATCATATCCTTATGTCTGTGTCTCCTCAGCTCTTCTTTCAAATATGGAACCTAGATTTCGATTTTGCAATTTGAAAGGGAAAAAAGAGTATAGTGATCTTTATGCCTATTTGGAAGGAAAATTAGTTTCAATTTGGATAAAAATGTATTTGAAATAGTGTATAATGTGAACTTAGACCTAG
>NW_007196342.1:0-979 GCF_000164805.1 Carlito syrichta | reverse complement strand
GAAAAACAACAAAGTAAAACAGACTACTAGAGAAAATCACTTAACCATACAGAATAAACAAGAGAGGAAAGGAGAGAGGAAGGGGTTACAAACAGCCAGAAGCCAAATAATGAAATGGCAATAATAAGTCCTTCTCTGTCAATAAAAACTCTGAATGTAAATAGACTAAATTTTCCAATTAAAAGTCGAAATGACTAATAGGATTAAAAACCAAGACCCAAATATATGCTGCCTACAGGAAATTCACTTCATCTCTAATGACACATATAAACAGGAAGTGAACAAACAGAAAAACATATTCCATGCAATGGGGGAAAAAAGAGGAGTATTAGCTGTGTTTTTATCACATAAAACAGACTTTTGAGTTAAGAGACAAAGAAAGTCATGATATAATGATAATGGAGTCAATTAGGCAAGAGAATATAACAATTGTAAATATATAAGTATGCAACACCTGATGAAAGATATAAAACAAATATTATTACATCTAAAGGAAAAGACAGATTGCAATACAATAATAGTAAGAAACTTCAACATCTCATTTTTAAACAAACACATCATCCAGGCAGAAAATCCAGAGATAAATATTAAATAAATAAATATTAAAGTTAAACTATACTCCAGAACAAATGGGCCTAGTAGATATTTACAGAACATTTCAGCCAACTGCTGCAGAATACACATTTTTCTCATCAGTACATAGAACATTCTCTAGGAGACTCCGTATGTTAGGCTACAAAACACTATCAACAAATTTTAAAAAGTCAAAACCATATCAAATATATTTTCTAAAGACAACAAAAATAAAGCTAGAAATAACTAACAGGAAGAACTTTGGAAACAATACAAATATATGGAAATTAAATAAAATACTCCTGAATGTCAAATGAGTCAAAGGATAAATTAAGAAAAAATTTTTTAAAATTTCTTGAAACAAATGAAAACGGAAACACAACATACCAGATCTACAGAATATAGC
>NW_007196341.1:0-788 GCF_000164805.1 Carlito syrichta | reverse complement strand
CATTATCATGACTATCACAGCTCACAGCAGCCTGGACCTCCTGGACTCAGATGATCCTTCCACTCAGCTTCCCAAGTACCTGGGACTACAGGCTCACGTAATCACAACTGGATAATTTCATTCATGCATTCATTCATGTATGTATGTATGTATGTATGTATGTATAGAGGTGAAGTCTCACTATGTTGCCCAGGCAGGGCTTGAACTCCTGAGCTCAAGCAATCTGTCGTCTTCGGCTGCCCAAAATGCTGGAATTACAGGCACAAGTCATCCTGCTGGACATTCAGTAGGAAAGGTTTCTGTTCCTCTAACTTCCTGGTAGAAATTACTGATTACAGCCAGAAGTGGCACAAGATAAGGCTGTTTCCAAGGAGGACCAGCATCCTCTCCTGAAGGGCAGAAAGTGACCTCTGTGCCTCATCTGGTGCAGGAAGCAGAATGTGATGTCACTGTCCACACCTGTAGTGCCACGAGCTCTGGGTAAAGGAAGGAGGGGCTTGGGAAGCCCGCTGAAAGTCCCAGACCTAGAGCGCTGAGGGAGCCCCTCCCCTGCCCACCTTATGCCTGGACGTGCCTAGGGTTTCCGCTTTAATTCCTTCCAGAAGGCCCCTCAGCACCGCCATGGAGTCTCTGAGTCCTGAGTTGCTCTAAGTGACTGCAGTGAGTTCCAATCCCAGCTAAGCCACATCTGCCCGAGAGGCCTGGGGTGGCCAGCGATCTGTGAGCCTCCTTGAGCCGGTCTCATGTGTTGCCTCCTTGTGACGGGGCAGTTGTGGCACTGTGCCATG
>NW_007196340.1:0-782 GCF_000164805.1 Carlito syrichta | reverse complement strand
GTATGTATAGAAGGTGAAGTCTCACTATGTTGCCCAGGCAGGGCTTGAACTCCTGAGCTCAAGCAATCTGTCGTCTTCGGCTGCCCAAAATGCTGGAATTACAGGCACAAGTCATCCTGCTGGACACTCAGTAGGAAAGGTTTCTGTTCCTCTAACTTCCTGGTAGAAATTACTGATTACAGCCAGAAGTGGCACAAGATAAGGCTGTTTCCAAGGAGGACCAGCATCCTCTCCTGAAGGGCAGAAAGTGACCTCTGTGCCTCATCTGGTGCAGGAAGCAGAATGTGATGTCACTGTCCACACCTGTAGTGCCACGAGCTCTGGGTAAAGGAAGGAGGGGCTTGGGAAGCCCGCTGAAAGTCCCAGACCTAGAGCGCTGAGGGAGCCCCTCCCCTGCCCACCTTATGCCTGGACGTGCCTAGGGTTTCCGCTTTAATTCCTTCCAGAAGGCCCCTCAGCACCGCCATGGAGTCTCTGAGTCCTGAGTTGCTCTAAGTGACTGCAGTGAGTTCCAATCCCAGCTAAGCCACATCTGCCCGAGAGGCCTGGGGTGGCCAGCGATCTGTGAGCCTCCTTGAGCCAGTCTCATGTGTTACCTCCTTGTGATGGGGCAGTTGTGGCACTGTGCCATGCTCTCTTTCTCTCTTTGCTGAGCAATTCGGTAACAGGATCCAAGGCTCAGAGAACAACCCAGAGTCTGTGGATAGCCTCCAACCCAGGCCAGGGGGTGGGACTCCTCTCTGTGTGTGGGGGAGGAGAACAGGTCACACCTTACAACCTAC
>NW_007196339.1:0-765 GCF_000164805.1 Carlito syrichta | reverse complement strand
TCACACTCAAGTCCTCAGTGTACTGTCGTGCCTGTTCCCCAACTTCAAGTTCTTGTTGTGGTACATGACAGCTGGGCCTCCGTGCACTCCATGATCATATGCAAGGTCACCATCACTGGCTTCGACCTCAGCAACTACCACGACTGCCTCAAGTAGAACAAAACCATCGAGGTTATGTATGCACAGTGCATGGAGGTGGGCAAGGACAAGTGTCTGCCCCTGTACTACAAGCAGCTGGTGTTGCACCTGCAGCACTCCCTCAAGCTCATCCTTGATTTCCTGGGCATTGCCTGGAGTGATACTGTTTTGCACTGCGAGGACCACATTGACAAGCTTGGTGGTGTCTCTCTGTCCAACACCAGTCATCAAGCCAGGTCATCAAGCCTGTGAACTTGGAAGTGCCCTCCAAGTGGACTGGCCACATCCCTAGGGATGTGGTGCAGAACGTGGCCCAGATCAACCCCATGCTGGCTTGACGCAGCTATGAGCCCTATGCAAACTCACCTAACTAAGGCAACCCTGACTCCATTGTCATCAATAACATAAACTGGGTCTTGAAATGTTACTATAAGACACCAGTCAATCTGAACGGATATTTTCAGGTGAACCAGACCAGCACCTCCTTCCACTTAGGAAACTCGTGATTTCCAGATCTCTGCAAATGGCTTTGTTGCCAAGAAGAGGAGAAACTGCATTCAAGAGGAAATTGGACCTTTAATTCAAGCATATTGCTTGCTATTAATTGCCCAAACAGGACTGCTAGTG
>NW_007196338.1:0-1029 GCF_000164805.1 Carlito syrichta | reverse complement strand
TGCAAGGTCGCCATCACTGGTTTCGACCTCAGCAAGTACCACGACTGCCTCAAGTAGAACAAAACCATCGAGGTTATGTATGCACAGTGCATGGAGGTGGGCAAGGACAAGTGTCTGCCCCTGTACTACAAGCAGCTGGTGTTGCACCTGCAGCACTCCCTCAAGCTCATCCTTGATTTCCTGGGCATTGCCTGGAGTGATACTGTTTTGCACTGCGAGGACCACATTGACAAGCTTGGTGGTGTCTCTCTGTCCAACACCAGTCATCAAGCCAGGTCATCAAGCCTGTGAACTTGGAAGTGCCCTCCAAGTGGACTGGCCACATCCCTAGGGATGTGGTGCAGAACGTGGCCCAGATCAACCCCATGCTGGCTTGACGCAGCTATGAGCCCTATGCAAACTCACCTAACTAAGGCAACCCTGACTCCATTGTCATCAATAACATAAACTGGGTCTTGAAATGTTACTATAAAACACCAGTCAATCTGAACGGATATTTTCAGGTGAACCAGACCAGCACCTCCTTCCACTTAGGAAACTCGTGATTTCCAGATCTCTGCAAATGGCTTTGTTGCCAAGAAGAGGAGAAACTGCATTCAAGAGGAAATTGGACCTTTAATTCAAGCATATTGCTTGCTATTAATTGCCCAAACAGGACTGCTAGTGAGGAGCCTATTTGTATATGTTTGCAAAAGTTGAATGATTGAAAACATACTGTGAAATCCTCTATCTTTGGACACTCAAAGACAGAGAGCAAAGAGTATGGTAGTAGTCCATCTTTTGAAATTTAGGTATTTTATATTTTTCCCCTCAAGAACTTTTTTTTTTTAAGAAATGGATTTGCAGGCCGGGCTCGGTGGCTCAGCCTGTAATCCCAATGCTTTGGGAGGCCGAGGTGAGTGGATTGCCTGAGTCTGCGGGTTTGACCCCCACCTGGGCAACTTGGTGAGACCTCATCTCTACAATAAATCAAAAATTAGTGGCATGGTAGTTCACATCTGTAGTTCCAGCTACTTGGAAGGCTGAGGA
>NW_007196337.1:0-887 GCF_000164805.1 Carlito syrichta | reverse complement strand
TCTCAAAGGCGTGGGATTATAGACTGAACCACCGAGCCCGGCTGAGCACTGTTTTAAGTCCCTTTCCCCCCCCCAATATGAGCATTTACACTTAGGCATGGTCCTCTAAGTACTGCTTTAGCTGCTCCTCACAAATTTTATGTTGTGTTTTTGGATTATTCAATTCATAATATTTTATAATTTTCCTTTTGATTTCTTTTACCCATAGTTGCTTAGAAATGTATTTTTAATTTCTGAATGTTTGAGTATGTTTCAGGTAGCTTTTAAATATTTAATTTAATTCCACTGTGGTGAGACAACATACCATGTCAAATTTCCAGCATTTAAATTTTATTAAAATATGTTAGTGGTATCACATGTGGTTGAAAATTCCCTGTGCACTTAAAAAGAATGTGTGTTCTGCAGTTCTTTTGTTGTAGCACTGAGTTGCCATCTGGTAACTCATTTCCTTTCAATATGAAGAATTTCCTTCAGTATTTTTTGTGGTACAGGCCTAATGGTAGTGAATTCTTTCATTTTTTAGTTCATCTAAAAAGTTTCTATTTTTTCCTTCATTTGTGAAGGACAGCTCAGCTGAACATAGACTTCTGGGTCATTAGTTTTTTCCTTCCTGCCTTTTAAAGATGTCCTTCTATTGTCTTCTGACTTCCATGGTTTCTGAAGAGAAATATGCTATCATTTGGAGTGCTGCTCCGTGTATGCATTTTTAAAAAAATCTAGCTACTATCTTTGTTTATAGATTCTATCTGTGTCTTTAAATTTCTCTCCCCTCCTGTGACTTCAATTTCAACATGGCCTTTGCAACAATATTAATATAGTGTAGTTGAGGACCTTTCTTGTCAGCATTTAGCTAAACTTGAAAGATTAAAAGCCAGCGTTAACCAGTT
>NW_007196336.1:0-858 GCF_000164805.1 Carlito syrichta | reverse complement strand
TTCCTTTTGATTTCTTTTACCCATAGTTGCTTAGAAATGTATTAAAAATTTCTGAATGTTTGAGTATGTTTCAGGTAGCTTTTAAATATTTGATTTAATTCCACTGTGGTGAGACAACATACCATGTCAAATTTCCAGCATTTAAATTTTATTAAAATATGTTAGTGGTATCACATGTGGTTGAAAATTCCCTGTGCACTTAAAAAGAATGTGTGTTCTGCAGTTCTTTTGTTGTAGCACTGAGTTGCCATCTGGTATCATTTCCTTTCAATATGAAGAATTTCCTTCAGTATTTTTTGTGGTACAGGCCTAATGGTAGTGAATTCTTTCATTTTTTAGTTCATCTAAAAAGTTTCTATTTTTTCCTTCATTTGTGAAGGACAGCTCAGCTGAACATAGACTTCTGGGTCATTAGTTTTTTCCTTCCTGCCTTTTAAAGATGTCCTTCTATTGTCTTCTGACTTCCATGGTTTCTGAAGAGAAATATGCTATCATTTGGAGTGCTGCTCCGTGTATGCATTTTTAAAAAAATCTAGCTACTATCTTTGTTTATAGATTCTATCTGTGTCTTTAAATTTCTCTCCCCTCCTGTGACTTCAATTTCAACATGGCCTTTGCAACAATATTAATATAGTGTAGTTGAGGACCTTTCTTGTCAGCATTTAGCTAAACTTGAAAGATTTAAAAGCCAGCGTTAACCAGTTTTTTTTTTTTTAAAGCTAATTCTGTGGCCGGGCTTGGTGGCTCAGCCTGTAATCCCATGCCTTGGGAAGCTGAGGTGAGTGGAATGCCTGAGCCCGTGGGTTCAAGACCCGCCTGGGCAACTTGACGAGACCTCATCTCTACAATAAATCAAAA
>NW_007196335.1:0-884 GCF_000164805.1 Carlito syrichta | reverse complement strand
TTTGTTGTAGCACTGAGTTGTCATCTGGTAACTCATTTCCTTTCAATATGAAGAATTTCCTTTCAGTATTTTTTGTGGTACAGGCCTAATGGTAGTGAATTCTTTCATTTTTTAGTTCATCTAAAAAGTTTCTATTTTTTCCTTCATTTGTGAAGGACAGCTCAGCTGAACATAGACTTCTGGGTCATTAGTTTTTTCCTTCCTGCCTTTTAAAGATGTCCTTCTATTGTCTTCTGACTTCCATGGTTTCTGAAGAGAAATATGCTATCATTTGGAGTGCTGCTCCGTGTATGCATTTTTAAAAAAATCTAGCTACTATCTTTGTTTATAGATTCTATCTGTGTCTTTAAATTTCTCTCCCCTCCTGTGACTTCAATTTCAACATGGCCTTTGCAACAATATTAATATAGTGTAGTTGAGGACCTTTCTTGTCAGCATTTAGCTAAACTTGAAAGATTTAAAAGCCAGCGTTAACCAGTTTTTTTTTTTTTAAAGCTAATTCTGTGGCCGGGCTTGGTGGCTCAGCCTGTAATCCCATGCCTTGGGAAGCTGAGGTGAGTGGAATGCCTGAGCCCGTGGGTTCAAGACCCGCCTGGGCAACTTGACGAGACCTCATCTCTACAATAAATCAAAAGATCAGCTGGGCATGGTAGCGCATGCCTGTAATTCCAGCTACTTGGAAGGCTGAGGCAGAAGGATCACCGGAGCCCAGCAGATCGAGGCTGCAATGACCAGGAGTGGCCACTGCACTCCAGTCTGGGTGACAGAGTGAGACTCCAACTCAAAAAACAAACAAACAAACAAAAAAGCCAATTCTGCATTGAATCTTTGTTAAATGAATGCTGAACCAGTGATTAAAATAACAGGAAAATATAAATAAATAC
>NW_007196334.1:0-745 GCF_000164805.1 Carlito syrichta | reverse complement strand
AAATTTCTCTCCCCTCCTGTGACTTCAATTTCAACATGGCCTTTGCAACAATATTAATATAGTGTAGTTGAGGACCTTTCTTGTCAGCATTTAGCTAAACTTGAAAGATTTAAAAGCCAGCGTTAACCAGTTTTTTTTTTTTTAAGCTAATTCTGTGGCCGGGCTTGGTGGCTCAGCCTGTAATCCCATGCCTTGGGAAGCTGAGGTGAGTGGAATGCCTGAGCCCGTGGGTTCAAGACCCGCCTGGGCAACTTGACGAGACCTCATCTCTACAATAAATCAAAAGATCAGCTGGGCATGGTAGCGCATGCCTGTAATTCCAGCTACTTGGAAGGCTGAGGCAGAAGGATCACCGGAGCCCAGCAGATCGAGGCTGCAATGACCAGGAGTGGCCACTGCACTCCAGTCTGGGTGACAGAGTGAGACTCCAACTCAAAAAACAAACAAACAAACAAAAAAGCCAATTCTGCATTGAATCTTTGTTAAATGAATGCTGAACCAGTGATTAAAATAACAGGAAAATATAAATTAAATACTACCAAATATAACATTTATCTATAAAACTAAAGCATAACTAATTTTTTATAGTTAATTTTGTAATTATATAAATCAACATTAGCTACTTTTATATTACAAATTCTAGTGTTATTCAAATATGGTATTATAAAAAGACTCTTTAAAGTGTTACAATATTTAAAAAAGTAACAACATAAGAAAGTTAAGTCATTTATACATGGCATTTTTG
>NW_007196333.1:0-811 GCF_000164805.1 Carlito syrichta | reverse complement strand
GATTTTTCTTTCTCTTTTGTATTATAAATATGTAGGGTACAATTCAGGTTTAGGCATACAAACGTTGATTATGCAGTTACCCTTGTTAATGAGGTAAGGATTTTTCAAATAATGTGTTCTGAAATCAGTAAAGTTTATTAAAAACAAAAAATCATTAAAAAACTGGTTTTACATTACAAATGTTAGTATATTTTAATTTTTCAAAAATCTGTATTTTCCCACATTAGGAGCTTTACAGGGGAAAGTCATGTAATATTTTAAGTAGCTGATTAAAAACAACTGATACAATTTAACCTTTATTATAATTAAATAATGCTTATTAAGCCAGGAATAGAACTTTTCATAATTGATAAATAATATCTGAAGTTATTATGTATAAACTCTTTAGCCCACTCGGAATTAAATTATAGTTTTACCATATTACTTTGGAATAATTACTTAACATTGTTGTGCCAAAAATTCTTCACTTAAAAGTCCATAATTTTATACATAAATTACTTTGAAATGTGTCTAAATAGCTAAAAAGTACTAATCCATTCTAAAACTGCCAACCATACGGTAAAGTGAAGCCTGTGGTAGTTGTGAGTGTGCCACTGCACTCCAGCCTGGGCAACACAATGAGACTTCCACTCAAAAAAACAAAAACTAGTAACTCGTAAACATTTTTGTTTGTTTGTTTAGCAATGATGATACCTTGAACATTTTGAGAAATAGAGACTGAAATTCATTGTGCCTTGATATCATGGTGGCCAAAGTGAAGAGATTGATTTGGCAGGAACAGAATTCTCAGCATTTGGGGTCTTATAGCGGT
>NW_007196332.1:0-775 GCF_000164805.1 Carlito syrichta | reverse complement strand
AATTGGGATGCCTTTGGCAATTCAACACCTTTGACTAATAGTTGAGTTAATCAATCAGTGACCTGTATTCAGTATTCCTTCCAAGTCTTGTAGTGTTTTACCTAAATGCTTTTCCTAAAAGAATCGATTTGTTTGAAGGAAGTTACCAATGTTTACAGTTTAGCCATCATTTTAGTACTCATTCCATTAACAGTTAACTTAGTAGTATTTAAACGTTCCTGCATTTTTTACTCTATGTAATATCTTGATGCCTTAGAAAGATAAGGTACTGGAATTATGCCCATGTTACTGATGGAGAACAGAAAAACAGATTATTTAATTTAAACATGCAATAGGGACAAATTCAAACCTTGGTATTTTGACTCTAGTGTACATTTTCTCAGTCATTATATTCTATAGCCTCTTGACGACTTGATAAATGATCTTTGCCAGTCCATAGTTTGACTTTGTAAAAGATTGTTCAGCAAACATATTTATGGATGGTTTAGTTTAAGAAAGGAAATCTATAAGTAGTAATTGATTGTCTGAAGCTTGTGACATAGCCAACCCATACTCAGCTACTAAAATTGGTCTGTGATACCAGAGGGTACAGAATGCATGCCCACTAGTCACTGGTGACCTCTTTAGATACTATTCTAAGGACTGTGAATGAATATTTTATAATATAGTATGCTTTTAGGCACAATGTGTGATGAAATATCTTATCTTTATTATACTCTAAATTAAAACTTTTTAATTTACAAAAACATTTTTAATGAATTGGGCAATTGGTTCA
>NW_007196331.1:0-763 GCF_000164805.1 Carlito syrichta | reverse complement strand
CCTCGGGACTATAAAAATTATTATTAATAATAATAAAAATAAGCCAGGCTCCGTGGCTCAGCCTGTAATCCTGCGCTTTGGGAGGCTGAGGTGAGTGGATTGCCAGAGCCCGTGGGTTTGAGACCCGCCTGGGCAACTTAGTGAGACCTCATTTCTACAATAAATCAAAAAATCAGCCGGGCGTGGTAGCAAGCGCCTGTAGTTCCAGCTACTCGGAAGGCTGAGGCAGAAGGATTGCCGGAGCACAGCAGGTCGAGGTTGCGGTGGCTGGGAGCAGTCAGTGCACTCCAGTCTGGGCGACAAAGTGAGACTCCAGTTCAAAAAAAAAAATAAAAAACAAGGCAAAATAAATAAATAAATAAATAAATAAATAAATAAAGAATTACTAAGCAGGTAATGTTTTGTGTTGAACTGTGTTCCTCTAAAATTCATCTGTAGAAGGCCTAATCTTCAATATCTCAGAATGTAATCTTACTTGGAAACAGGAGAAAGACTCCAAAAAAGCAAAACTGTCTTTTGGAGAGTGGGTTCCTTGTAGTACAAATGCCCCCCACTAGGTAAGTGGCTTAGGAACCCAACAGCATCAGTTTGTCAGCTAGTGTACTGAGAGATTGCGTTCAGCTTCAGTGAATTTTTGTTATGATTCTTTCAACACATTTGCCCATTTCATGATAGGTGATTTACAAGTGTGTCTGTCCACACCATTGAATGTTCAGCAGTTTTTGACCAAAAGAAGCAGGAACCTAGTGCCCCACTTTCCCTA
>NW_007196330.1:0-945 GCF_000164805.1 Carlito syrichta | reverse complement strand
AAAAATTTTCAGTGAAATAAGGAGTGGAAAGGCAATCTCCGATAGAAGGAGAGCAAATAACATGCAGAGGCATGGAACAGCTTGGTAGAATTAGGGAAGCATAATCAACTTCATATGGCTAAAAGAGGGCACATCAATGTAAATGACAGGGAATGTAGTTGGAGAGTTTGGTAGAACTGGAGCTGGAGAGGTCTTGCATAATTAGTTAGTTACAGAGTCACTGGGGAGAGCTACTACACTCTCCCCCTATCCCCAAACAGTAGGCTTTTTCAGGTCAGCCAGACCTCACTTCACATCTTTTACTGTTTAATGAATTTTCTGGGTGCATGGGCCTCTTCTTTCCATCTTGTGTCAATGAGAGGGTGAGAACTCTGTGAAGTGACTCAGCTGTAGACACACTTTGAAAAATATGATCTTCTCCTAGGTGTAGGATTTTTCTGAAATGGCACACAGATTCCTTCAGACCTTGAATCTCCAAGTCTTTCTTAGGTGTCTAGAGAAACCTGCCATCTCCTAGAGACACAGGGGAAGAAGACTCAAGGCTACATTGGCATCCACACTCTGCTTTCCCCAAGATAGTTCATCTTTTTTTCTAAGTCCAAAGAACCCTTATTTAGTCTAGCAAAGGATAGCCCGGATCTTTAGCTGATCATTCAAATGTATTATTTGTGTACATGGGCCCGAGATTTTGAAACTGAAAGTCACAAATTAATTCCTTTGCTATCTGTGTTCTGCAATGACATCTTTAAGACAGTGGCTCTGTCAGGACAGGCTATGTTATGCTGTAAAAACAAATATCCCAACACTCTGTGGCTTAACATAGCAAATATCTACCTCTCTCCCTCATGCTACCTTGCAAGTACGGAGGGGGAGCTTTCATCTAGTCTTTCAGAATTAAAGGCAGACACTAGCTGAATCTCAACACGTGCTTCCACAGTTATCCAT
>NW_007196329.1:0-847 GCF_000164805.1 Carlito syrichta | reverse complement strand
GGAGTACACATACATTCAGCTACAACAGCTACCATCTTCTCCGAAAGGTCAGTATGAACTTCACATAATGACTATTTCTATAAGAAGGAATTCTTCTATAATGAAAAGTGAATTGTGAAACAATAAGCTTGGGCATAAAAATACTTTATATTTTTTAGATATTGTATAGTAGTTTTCTTTTCTGTGCTGATTTTAAAAATAGAATTTCCCACCTGGTATGTTATTTTTTTTTTTAATTTTCAACTAGCTGAAAAATCAACAAAGTCCCAATTAAGAAAAAATAGTTTGATTTCCTCTGTTCTCTGCTATAACCTAGAGTTTCCTTTTAATTTGATTAAATGCATAAAATATCCCTCGTTGTCATGTTATTATAAGAGTTTTTTAAATCTGAAATGCAAACTCCTACTTTAAAATAGTCTTTGTTAAGGTTATAGTGTAATAACATTAAACAGATCAGAGATTATGATAGTTTATAAACGGATGTAATGAAATTGCAAATGAATTTCTGCAAGGTTCTTTGTTCTTATCTTTGGATCATTGTTCTCTCAAAAAATTATTTTTGAGATGGCGATTACAATATTCTAACTTTCTTTGCAGAAGTTTACACCAAACTTAAATCAAATAAAAGTGCTTCTATTTGTAAAACCTAAACATGTTGTGGAATGTAGTTTGTATTTTAACAAATTCTTGTTTTCAGTATATTCAACCAAGAAAAGAGAAACAGTAACAGAAAAGAAAGGCAAGATAGAAAGAAGGAAAAGGAAAGAAGGGAGAGAGAGAGGGGAAGGAAAGGAGGGAAGAAAGGGAGGTAGGGAGGAAAGGAGGGAGGGAGAGAAGGAGGAAGGAG
>NW_007196328.1:0-833 GCF_000164805.1 Carlito syrichta | reverse complement strand
AAAATACTTTATATTTTTTAGATATTGTATAGTAGTTTTCTTTTCTGTGCTGATTTTAAAAATAGAATTTCCCACCTGGTATGTTATTTTTTTTTTTAATTTTCAACTAGTTGAAAAATCAACAAAGTCCCAATTAAGAAAAAATAGTTTGATTTCCTCTGTTCTCTGCTATAACCTAGAGTTTCCTTTTAATTTGATTAAATGCATAAAATATCCCTCGTTGTCATATTATGTTATTATAAGAGTTTTTTAAATCTGAAATGCAAACTCCTACTTTAAAATAGTCTTTGTTAAGGTTATAGTGTAATAACATTAAACAGATCAGAGATTATGATAGTTTATAAACGGATGTAATGAAATTGCAAATGAATTTCTGCAAGGTTCTTTGTTCTTATCTTTGGATCATTGTTCTCTCAAAAAATTATTTTTGAGATGGCGATTACAATATTCTAACTTTCTTTGCAGAAGTTTACACCAAACTTAAATCAAATAAAAGTGCTTCTATTTGTAAAACCTAAACATGTTGTGGAATGTAGTTTGTATTTTAACAAATTCTTGTTTTCAGTATATTCAACCAAGAAAAGAGAAACAGTAACAGAAAAGAAAGGCAAGATAGAAAGAAGGAAAAGGAAAGAAGGGAGAGAGAGAGGGGAAGGAAAGGAGGGAAGAAAGGGAGGTAGGGAGGAAAGGAGGGAGGGAGAGAAGGAGGAAGGAAGGAAAGAAGATCAAAGGAGGGAGAGAGGAAGGGAAGTCCATGTCTACAGCAGTCTGAACCTTGATGGTATATAAGGTCTGACAATTCAGTTCACAAACTTGCCACCATGCACTTAGGG
>NW_007196327.1:0-824 GCF_000164805.1 Carlito syrichta | reverse complement strand
TTTATTTTATTTTATAGGAGTCTCACTCTGTTACCCAGGGCGGATGAGGTATAGTGGCACACTCATGGCCACCACCTCCTCAACATGCTGTGCTCAGGCCATCCTTGTATCTAAGCCTTCCAGGTAGCTGGAACCACAGGCATGCGCCACCCTACCCAGCTAATTTTTAAAAAAAACTTACAGTAGTGACGAGGTCTCGCTGAGTTACCAAGGCTGGTCTCGAACCAATGGAATCACGCAATCCTCTCACCTCCACCCCCCAAAGTACTGGGAGTAATTACAGGTGTAAGCCACTGCACCCGGTGTGAGTAGCCTTTGTAATACTGCATCCGGGTTCTGGCTGCAACACCCTCCTGCAATGCTTTGCTCCTTTTCCTAGGAAGGATTCAAGCTTTTCGGCTATATTGACTTCGACTTACACCCTTTCGATAGCAAAACCTTGTCTTTACCAAAAATAAAATAAATAAATATTCAGGCATGGGGTGATACATGCCTGTAGTCCCAGATACTTGGGAGGCTGAGGTGCCGAGGCGGAAGGGTCACCTGAGCCCATGAGGTAGAGGTGGTGGTGAGTTGAGATTGTGCCACCGCACTCAACCTGAACGACAGAGTGAGATGACCACTCTAAAAATAATTACTTCTACATTCTATATCCTGAGTGGCACGAGGTCAGACCAGGTACACCCATATTTGTAGTGTTCCAAAATGTCAGAATTTTACCGAGGCTGGTGTGATCTTAAAAGCCACAAGCTACACGGTGTTCCCGAGGAGACAACGCTACTTCGTACTTCCCTTTTACCAGGTAGTAAGAGCGTCAGGCAGGC
>NW_007196326.1:0-791 GCF_000164805.1 Carlito syrichta | reverse complement strand
GGGCGGATGAGGTATAGTGGCACATTCATGGCCACCACTCCTCAACATGCTGTGCTCAGGCCATCCTTGTATTTAAGCCTTCCAGGTAGCTGGAACCACAGGCATGCGCCACCATACCCAGCTAATTTTTAAAAAAACTTACAGTAGTGACGAGGTCTCGCTGAGTTACCAAGGCTGGTCTCGAACCAATGGAATCACGCAATCCTCTCACCTCCACCCCCCAAAGTACTGGGAGTAATTACAGGTGTAAGCCACTGCACCCGGTGTGAGTAGCCTTTGTAATACTGCATCCGGGTTCTGGCTGCAACACCCTCCTGCAATGCTTTGCTCCTTTTCCTAGGAAGGATTCAAGCTTTTCGGCTATATTGACTTCGACTTACACCCTTTCGATAGCAAAACCTTGTCTTTACCAAAAATAAAATAAATAAATATTCAGGCATGGGGTGGTACATGCCTGTAGTCCCAGATACTTGGGAGGCTGAGGTGCCGAGGCGGAAGGGTCACCTGAGCCCATGAGGTAGAGGTGGTGGTGAGTTGAGATTGTGCCACCGCACTCAACCTGAACGACAGAGTGAGATGACCACTCTAAAAATAATTACTTCTACATTCTATATCCTGAGTGGCACGAGGTCAGACCAGGTACACCCATATTTGTAGTGTTCCAAAATGTCAGAATTTTACCGAGGCTGGTGTGATCTTAAAAGCCACAAGCTACACGGTGTTCCCGAGGAGACAACGCTACTTCGTACTTCCCTTTTACCAGGTAGTAAGAGCGTCAGGCAGGTAGTCTC
>NW_007196325.1:0-1176 GCF_000164805.1 Carlito syrichta | reverse complement strand
TACTACTGAAATTATTAGCTCCATCTTATCATCAGACAGTAAATATTTTGCCTTTATTGATTTGGATCATATGTTCTATTTAGTGCTATTTCAATAACCTCTCAGCCTTTATCTTCAATGTGATACATTTGTTGTCTCAGCTTCAAAGACATAGCTCTGTCTGGCTTTCACTTGGCTTTACCTCGGGTTTTAGGGTGTCTTCAACAGTCTTTGAAATGCAGGCAAGGGAAGGGGATAGATTCTGTTCAACCAAATGACCAAACCAAGATGAAATCTAATTATAAAAATTTTGCCCCAAAATTAAATAATATAATCATAAGCACATATGATAATCATATTTCTCTTCTCTAGAATGATCAGAACAAAAAAGGGGCAGCCTTTCTTGTAAGCACAAAAATAACACCCTCATAGCTGCTTACTGACAGTAAAGCAAGTATCAATTGGAAAAAAATAAAAGAGCTCTCTTTTCTTTTCAATTGCCCCAAATATAATAAGTAATGACAAATTGAAAATGCAAATTTTGAATAAACACACATTTTGTAAACATTATTTGTCACTGAAGGATAAATTCAGTATTTAGAAAAGAGTAACCATTAATTTTGATGCAATTGTATTGATAAAAAAGAAGTCATAAGTTTTAAATATAAAATGTAAAGAAGTTTTTATTTATCTTATTTAATATTCATTCATTAAAATGATTTACTCACCTAGTGAGCAAAAACTTTTTTTTTTTTGAGTTGGAGTCTCGTCTGTCGCCCAGGCTGGAGGGCAGTGGCACACTCCTGGCCACCGCAGCCTTGACCTGCTGGGCTCCGGTGATCTTCTGCCTCAGGCTTCCAAGTTGCTGGAACTACAGGTGTGCACTACCATGCCCAGCTAATTTTTTGATTTATTGTAGAGATGAGGTCTCACCAAGTTGTCCGGGTGGGTCTCGAACCTGCAGGCAAAAAACTTATTTTTAAAAAACAATTTGTTGCTAAAACATAGTGGAAATCAGTGACAATAAATTATTAAGTACATATGGGTAGCCACAGTATAAATTGTGTAGATGATACTGACTTGTTTTTAAAACACAGACATAAGATCAAAAGGCAAGTGGTCAAATATGTGTGAGTTTAAAGCAGAACATACACAGAATACAGTAATTGTCATTTTTGACATAAAGGATGATTATGA
>NW_007196324.1:0-774 GCF_000164805.1 Carlito syrichta | reverse complement strand
TGCTTACTGACAGTAAAGCAAGTATTCAATTGGAAAAAAAATAAAAAGAGCTCTCTTTTTCTTTTCAATTGCCCCAAATATAATAAGTAATGACAAATTGAAAATGCAAATTTTGAATAAACACACATTTGGTAAACATTATTTGTCACTGAAGGATAAATTCAGTATTTAGAAAAGAGTAACCATTAATTTTGATGCAATTGTATTGATAAAAAAGAAGTCATAAGTTTTAAATATAAAATGTAAAGAAGTTTTTATTTATCTTATTTAATATTCATTCATTAAAATGATTTACTCACCTAGTGAGCAAAAACCTTTTTTTTTTTGAGTTGGAGTCTCGTCTGTCGCCCAGGCTGGAGGGCAGTGGCACACTCCTGGCCACCGCAGCCTTGACCTGCTGGGCTCCGGTGATCTTCTGCCTCAGGCTTCCAAGTTGCTGGAACTACAGGTGTGCACTACCATGCCCAGCTAATTTTTTGATTTATTGTAGAGATGAGGTCTCACCAAGTTGTCCGGGTGGGTCTCGAACCTGCAGGCAAAAAACTTATTTTTAAAAAACAATTTGTTGCTAAAACATAGTGGAAATCAGTGACAATAAATTATTAAGTACATATGGGTAGCCACAGTATAAATTGTGTAGATGATACTGACTTGTTTTTAAAACACAGACATAAGATCAAAAGGCAAGTGGTCAAATATGTGTGAGTTTAAAGCAGAACATACACAGAATACAGTAATTGTCATTTTTGACATAAAGGATGATTATAGTTAAGT
>NW_007196323.1:0-763 GCF_000164805.1 Carlito syrichta | reverse complement strand
TGAAAATGCAAATTTTGAATAAACACACATTTGTAAACATTATTGTCACTGAAGGATAAATTCAGTATTTAGAAAAGAGTAACCATTAATTTTGATGCAATTGTATTGATAAAAAAGAAGTCATAAGTTTTAAATATAAAATGTAAAGAAGTTTTTATCTATCTTATTTAATATTCATTCATTAAAATGATTTACTCACCTAGTGAGCAAAAACCTTTTTTTTTTTTTTTTTTGAGTTGGAGTCTCGTCTGTCGCCCAGGCTGGAGGGCAGTGGCACACTCCTGGCCACCGCAGCCTTGACCTGCTGGGCTCCGGTGATCTTCTGCCTCAGGCTTCCAAGTTGCTGGAACTACAGGTGTGCACTACCATGCCCAGCTAATTTTTTGATTTATTGTAGAGATGAGGTCTCACCAAGTTGTCCGGGTGGGTCTCGAACCTGCAGGCAAAAAACTTATTTTTAAAAAACAATTTGTTGCTAAAACATAGTGGAAATCAGTGACAATAAATTATTAAGTACATATGGGTAGCCACAGTATAAATTGTGTAGATGATACTGACTTGTTTTTAAAACACAGACATAAGATCAAAAGGCAAGTGGTCAAATATGTGTGAGTTTAAAGCAGAACATACACAGAATACAGTAATTGTCATTTTTGACATAAAGGATGATTATAGTTAAGTTTTACATATGCAAGTCAAAATGACATTAGCACATATTTAAAAGAGCAGATACCTAACAGGAAAAACATATATATCTGTATAC
>NW_007196322.1:0-860 GCF_000164805.1 Carlito syrichta | reverse complement strand
GGCGGATGGAAGCCCCAGCCTCTGGGACTCACTTGCCAGGAACGAGCCTCCATGACTCAGAGCTGGAAGGAAGAAGACACTGACTCTCCGGTCTGGGAGCTGAGGGGAGACACAGCATCATCTTCTCGGCCACACTCAACCAAGCAGACCTTTCGTCATGTACAGCTCGGGGTGGGGATAGGTCATGGCCTTGTGCCACCTACTCTCAATGCTCTCTCGGAGACCAAACCTGTCTGGTGGCTTGGATGCCTAACTTAGGACAACTTCCAGAGACTTTCAAGAGCTTTTGGAAAGCAGCAGCTATCATGGGCTAGGATTGTTCTCCGAGCGGATGTCCACCGAGCTCCCATACTGTTGGTGCAGGTGTGGAATCTCTAGGCTTTTTCTTCAATTATTCATTGGAAGGCATTCATCGGCATTTCGGACACCAATCCTCAGCCACGTATAGTAAAATGAATTCAATTAGAAACCATGCCAAGTGGGATTGATTTCTGGGAAACATGTGTAGCACAACGTACAAAATGTAAATGTCATTTCAACAAAACTCAACAAAGGAAAATTCCGCACTAGCAGTATAAAAGTAGCCACATACAACCTTCTTTATTGAGGTCGAAGGGATTTGAGAAAAATTTCACACTGATTCATGATACAAACACTAAAATGTAACTCAGAATAGAAGACAACCTCCTTCACCTGATAAAGGCCACATAGGAACACACAAAACTATCATGATTACGCCATGGTGAAACTTTCAGCTTTTCCCTGAAGATCAAGAAGTATACGTGGATATAGTCTTCCACCACTTCCCTTCAAGATAGGGTTAAGAATGCTGAACAGAACAATTAAACAAAAAACAATTT
>NW_007196321.1:0-940 GCF_000164805.1 Carlito syrichta | reverse complement strand
TCTATTCTTCCATAATCAAGGGCTCTGAATTTGTTCTATTTTGAAACAAGGAACTGATCTCTTGGGCAGTTTCCTCATCCTTTTCTGGTCACGCCCTTTGTCGCCATGACTGAATCAGGGTAGAGTTGGATGCCTGAGACTTGACTGACTGCATCATGATTACAGAACTAAATATTTTATAAAATGTAAAGGTATATCATAAATTTTTGGCATCCTCAAGAGATAATTTGCAAATATTTGTAAGAAAAGTTCTATGATTTGTTTTCAAAAATAATTTAGTTGTTTTAATTGTATAATTAATGTAAAATATATTTTAATGTTTATAAATATACTTTTATGTTTTCAACATGAGCTTCACATATGTGTTTCTGAGATGAACTCCTGAAGCACCTGATGCAAATACTTAAACTTTATAAATTAAATCAAACTGCCGAAGAATACCTACAAAAGCATACTCTGTTTTACCTTTTACTATTTTTACACATGTCTGGAAATACTCTGTATTCTACAAGTGGAAATCATCTTTTGTTGACCCAATCTACTTGCTGGACACAATGAAGGACTAGCCATTTTAAAAAGTATCATTTTTCTGACACTACCAGAAAAAAGAGTTGCATATAACTTAACTGGCATTTTTAATCACCATTTCCAGGAAAATACAAATTAAAATCTACTTTTCAGAGAATTACTCTCCCTCCCTTCAAATAATAAATATTTTATTACTAAAAGACTGTTAATGTCAATGAAGAGAAAGTCATTTTCATCTTTGTGTCAAAGCAAATCATTTGTTTTGTAAAAAAACTTCTGTATAATTTAAATGGATTTCACAGTGCAAACAGAAAAAAATCGGTTTTGAGAATACTAAACTTTAAAAAATTATTATATTTAAGATCCAATTGAAAAGAGAAAGCAGTATGGTGATCAGGGTCTTCTGAGTAAC
>NW_007196320.1:0-904 GCF_000164805.1 Carlito syrichta | reverse complement strand
GAAAAATGCAAATAATATAGAACATCTCCTAGTTTATTCACAGAATTAAGCAATGTAATATATATAACAAGTTTGGTTCACTGTCAGGAATGCAAGTACTTAGTATGTACTTGTTAGCCATTATTACTATTTAGTCATAAAGAGTACTACTGCTCTGTTGTAATAGCAGTATTTTAATAATTGATATATAATTGACATTATATCAAATTCCTATACTCTCAAAAGGAAGCTACAACACCAAACTTATGAAGATTTTACTTATACATATAAAGGAGATCATTTACTTTGCAAATACTTCTAATCTGTGTTGTAATTAATGCACTAGATAATTATTTTCTTGATTTGGAAGTCATTGCAAGCTTTTATAGATCATCATTGTATCTTATTAAAACTTAAAATCTTAGGTTACTAAACTTCTACTATAATTCACAACTTTAAGTTTCCAGGAGAGAATCTTATTTGAGCCCTAAGCATTTTAAAAAACTAATTACCCCAAAATCAAGGACCATATTTTATTTCATCCATATGGCACCTAACATATTAATGACAGGAACTGAATATTTTCCAGTGTCGCTATGATGACTATCAAATTATGCCAATGAAATAAAAGATAACTAGTGAACTACAAGTAGACACAGACTTTAAAATTCCATAAGTTAAAAATTGATTTTTGGAAAATTTGATCTCTAGATTGCACAGTAACAATTCATCAGCGACACATGGAAATAAATCAAGAAGAAACAAGTATTATGGAGAAATTGTTCTATGTTTCTCCAGACATTTTGAAAAACTTTTATAGATTTGGCTGTATTAGCTCCTCTGAAAAATCCTCTTTAACTTACTAATTTCATTCATAATAATCAAACTTAATATGAGCAATGCAGCAGTAACTTGGGAAACAATT
>NW_007196319.1:0-926 GCF_000164805.1 Carlito syrichta | reverse complement strand
ATCGAGCCGATCCTGAAAGTATAGTTTTAGATATTTTTGAAAATATAAGATTCCTTTAGTCCTAATAGATGCAAGATACATTGTCAAATATCAAAAATGTTTTCTATGTGGTATAAGATAGTTGAAGAGGAAAATGTGGTAGTATCACTGTGGTACATGCAAAATATTAAGAGTTTCTGAGGAACATGGATGAGGATATGTCATAGGAGGACCAACATCTGCGTTAACTTTAAAGATAATTGAAATCAAATAACATTCTGAGTGAAGGAAACCAAGAACACAAGCTGACAAGGTTTGTGTTCTTTGATTTATGTTCAAGGAACTAAGCCTACATTTCCCTTGTCTTCCCTGATGTTTTAGTTGCACTTCTATGGATAGCCAAGGGGTGCCAAGTCTGACCCGGTACCTGCTCATCCTACATGATTGCCTTGCTTAGCATAGATGTTAAGATATACATAGTTTAGTCATTGATACTTACTCTGCTTGTGTGATTTAACTCAGATATTAACATATCCTGCCTGTATGGTTTAGCCTTCCTTTGTGAGAAATTTGTCCTATATAAGAGGCATGGAGTAAAACTGAAAAGTTCTCTTTCTTTCTCTTTCTCTCTCTCAGCTACCTGGGAGAGGACCCTCCCAATCTTGCTGTTTCTCTGTCTCTTTCTTTTCTCATTCTCTCCCCAACTCAGACCCTGATCAGCAGAGGCTGGACCTCCATATCTGAGCACAGGCTGGTATTTTTGTACAAAAATGTGATAGAGCAGTGTGAAAAGTGTGTCCTGGACTTAATTCATAGCAGCTAGGAATTAAACTATCCAGGAAAGTGGAAGAGAACAGTGGCCAACAATGACCCTAGAAAAGGTAGCCTGATAGATTGTAAAGATCTTTTTATTGGAAAATTTCGTATTTATCCTCTATGTGATGCAG
>NW_007196318.1:0-856 GCF_000164805.1 Carlito syrichta | reverse complement strand
GGATAGCCAAGGGGTGCCAAGTCTGACCCGGTACCTGCTCATCCTACATGATTGCCTTGCTTAGCATAGATGTTAAGATATACATAGTTTAGTCATTGATACTTACTCTGCTTGTGTGATTTAATTCAGATATTAACATATCCTGCCTGTATGGTTTAGCCTTCCTTTGTGAGAAATTTGTCCTATATAAGAGGCATGGAGTAAAACTGAAAAGTTCTCTTTCTTTCTCTTTCTCTCTCTCAGCTACCTGGGAGAGGACCCTCCCAATCTTGCTGTTTCTCTGTCTCTTTCTTTTCTCATTCTCTCCCCAACTCAGACCCTGATCAGCAGAGGCTGGACCTCCATATCTGAGCACAGGCTGGTATTTTTGTACAAAAATGTGATAGAGCAGTGTGAAAAGTGTGTCCTGGACTTAATTCATAGCAGCTAGGAATTAAACTATCCAGGAAAGTGGAAGAGAACAGTGGCCAACAATGACCCTAGAAAAGGTAGCCTGATAGATTGTAAATATCTTTTTATTGGAAAATTTCGTATTTATCCTCTATGTGATGCAGAGCCATGGAAGAGGTGACATGATCAAATTTGAGTTTTTATGAATCAAGCAAAGGATGGATTACGTGATGAAATACTATAGCAAAAAAATTAGGGAGTAGAGCTTAATCAGGTGAGTTAATGGAACACTATTTGGTCTTGGCTAGTGGCATTGGGAATACAGCAGAGAGGGATAGCATAAACCATTAGAGTTAAAGCTACAGATATTTGCATGCTACAGTAATGGCATATATTTTGCCTTCTGCTATATATAAATGCTCAGTAGATATGATAATTACTCCCAAAATCAAAAACAGTAACTTTT
>NW_007196317.1:0-859 GCF_000164805.1 Carlito syrichta | reverse complement strand
CTTCAGATATTAACATATCCTGCCTGTATGGTTTAGCCTTCCTTTGTGAGAAATTTGTCCTATATGAGGCATGGAGTAAAACTGAAAAGTTCTCTTTCTTTCTCTTTCTCTCTCTCAGCTACCTGGGAGAGGACCCTCCCAATCTTGCTGTTTCTCTGTCTCTTTCTTTTCTCATTCTCTCCCCAACTCAGACCCTGATCAGCAGAGGCTGGACCTCCATATCTGAGCACAGGCTGGTATTTTTGTACAAAAATGTGATAGAGCAGTGTGAAAAGTGTGTCCTGGACTTAATTCATAGCAGCTAGGAATTAAACTATCCAGGAAAGTGGAAGAGAACAGTGGCCAACAATGACCCTAGAAAAGGTAGCCTGATAGATTATAAATATCTTTTTATTGGAAAATTTCGTATTTATCCTCTATGTGATGCAGAGCCATGGAAGAGGTGACATGATCAAATTTGAGTTTTTATGAATCAAGCAAAGGATGGATTACGTGATGAAATACTATAGCAAAAAAATTAGGGAGTAGAGCTTAATCAGGTGAGTTAATGGAACACTATTTGGTCTTGGCTAGTGGCATTGGGAATACAGCAGAGAGGGATAGCATAAACCATTAGAGTTAAAGCTACAGATATTTGCATGCTACAGTAATGGCATATATTTTGCCTTCTGCTATATATAAATGCTCAGGTAGATATGATAATTACTCCCAAAATCAAAACAGTAACTTTTCAAGAAACCTAATGTGTAAGTTTGTTAAGGGAATGTCAACATTCTAAAAAAAATACATGGGTTTCTAGGAATCTTGTATTTGTTTTTTTCAAGTGTATCACTTTGTTGGTAAGCTATTTCCATTTCTA
>NW_007196316.1:0-1008 GCF_000164805.1 Carlito syrichta | reverse complement strand
GCAAGGTGCTTAGGGGCACAACTACCAAATTAGGCAAGGTTTTTATTCTCTGTTTCTTTATCTATAAAATTTGCTTTTTCAAATACTGCTTTACCTCTCAAAGGATGCTTAAGGACCACCTAACAATAAAAGAGAATGCTTTCCCTTTGCCTTTTTGCAATGACATTTTAAGAAGAATGAATTTACACTTGGTGTGTACACCAAATCTCAGCTTCACCACAGGGTGGGTGATAATGTATGAGTGTACCCACTACCACAGACCATGGGTACCATGAATGGGGAGGGGTCAGGGATTCTCTAAAGTCAAGAAAAGGCTAGAGGTACCATAGTTTCACCAAAGCGTGTAGTGAGCTAGATTCCTTAAAGAACTCTCAGGTACAAGCCAGGCAGGGTGGCTCACACCTGTAATCCCAGCACTTTGGGAAGTGGAGGTGAGAGGATTGCCTGAGCTCAGGGGTTTGAGACCAGCCTGTGCAACTTGGCAAGACCTCATCTCTACAATAAACTAAAAAATTAGCCAGGTGTCATGGCGTATGCCTATAGTTCCAGCTACTTGGAAGACTGAGGCAGAAGGATCACCTGAGTACAGAAGGTGGAGTTTATGGTGACTGTGAACATGTCACTGTACTTCAGCCTGGGTGACAAAGTGAGACTCCGACTTAAAAAAAGAAAGAACTCTCAGGTACAGTACCTCATTTAATCCTCACAACAACTGGATGAGATGTCAGGCAAGCATCTCTTATTGCTGTTTTATATATTACAAAAATGAGGCCTGAAAAATTTAAGGGACTTTCATCTAATGCCCAAGACTGATTCAACAGAGCATAAACAAGAACCCCAAACACACTGTCCCCCAGACACCCCAAAGTCCACAACCTAAAATATTTATCATAAGCTACTACAGTGTTGCTAATCCACAGCTTACATTCTTCTCCAAGATAAGAAATCCAGACATGTTATGGCCCCATCTCTTCTTTAATTTCCAACCGAGGAAATTACTTCTGCATT
>NW_007196315.1:0-996 GCF_000164805.1 Carlito syrichta | reverse complement strand
CAAGCATCTCTTATTGCTGTTTTATATATACAAAAATGAGACTGAAAAATTAAGGGACTTTCATCTAATGCCCAAGACTGATTCAACAGAGCATAAACAAGAACCCCAAACACACTGTCCCCCAGACACCCCAAAGTCCACAACGTAAAATATTTATCATAAGCTACTACAGTGTTGCTAATCCACAGCTTACATTCTTCTCCAAGATAAGAAATCCAGACATGTTATGGCCCCATCTCTTCTTTAATTTCCAACCGAGGAAATTACTTCTGCATTTAAAAATTACTCTGCCCCGGTCAGTCTCTTTGGTCCAATATTCCCTCCATCTCTAGGGCTCACTCTTTGTTCATATCCTCTGTAGTGTCCAGCAGTTGCCAACAGACACAGGCAGTTAAAATGCAGAGACAAGAAGGACAAGAAACTGTGGCTAGGGGAAAACTCAACTGGGGATCTGAGGACTGTGGACAGTCAAACTGCAGACTCAGCATCTTCTCCTGGGGTGTGATTATTCTCAGCCATGACCCAGACTACACTTGTGACTTTTTCACAAAAAGATGGACCTCCTCAGTACTCGACTGCCTATATATGTCCTTCATATTTTGTGTGACACAGAAAGTTATACTCTGAGCCAGGTACCTGTTGTCCCAGCTACTTGAGAGGCTGAAACAGGAGTAATATTTGAGACCAGGAGTTCAGGGACATAGGGTGCAATGATTGGGCCTGTGAGTGACCACTGCACTCTAGCCTGGGCCCCATAATAAGATCCTGTCTCTATAAAACAAAACAACAAAAATAAATTAAAACTATTATTTTTTTTAGTCGGGGTCTCACTCTGTTCCCCAGGCTGGAGTGCAGTGGCATAATCATGGCTCACTGTAGTCTCAGCCTCCTAAGTATAGGATCCTTCTGCCTCAGCCTCTTGAGTAGCTGGGACTACAGGTGCACACCACCATGTCTGGCTAATTTTTTATTTTTATTTTTGCAGAGATGAGGTTG
>NW_007196314.1:0-5129 GCF_000164805.1 Carlito syrichta | reverse complement strand
CTAGCACTTCTCAATAATGCCCTTATCTACAATGGGTCTCCCGGTGGCTGGTCCTGCATTGTGATGAGTGTTTCAAGGACTGAGACTCTTCTGTAATTTGTATACCAGTGAGTGGTCCTCCTCTGTGATGGATGCTTCTGTGACTTGGCATCCTTAGTGATCATTGTCCCAGGCAGTGGACCTGTTCTGTGATGGGTTTCCCAGTGATTAGCCCTCCTGCATAATACATGCTCCATTGACTGAAACTCCTATGTGGTTGTATCCCAGTGACTGACCTATTCAAAATTGGGTGCCTCAGCCTTTAGTACTCTCAAGTTATGGTTGTTCCAGTAACTGGTCGTCTGCCTTAATTGGTATCCCATTGACTAGCACTCCTCTGTGATAAGTGCCCCTTTGGTTCTCCTCTGTAATGGGTGACCCAGTGACTGCCTTTCCTCTGAGATAGACACCTCAGTGATTGATCTTCCTCTTAAAGGGGTGTCCCAGTGGCTGGGCCTCCTCCATAATGTTAACCCAGTCGATGGGTGCTCCAGAGACTGTTCCTCTCTGTTTTAGATGCACCTGTACCAGGTCCTCCTTTTTAATTGTTGCTACAGTTACTTGACTTCCTCCATAATAGGTGTCCCAATGACTGACCCTCCTCCATTATAAGTGCTCTGTGACTGGTACTTCTCTCTGATTGGTGTGTTAGTGACTGGCTCTCCATCATAATCGTTGCCATAGTGATTTATTTTCCCCTGTGAAAGTTGATTTGATTACTTGCCCACCTTCATAACAGGTACTCCAGTGACTGAACTTCCTCTGTTTTGGATGCCACAGTGGTTAGTCATCCTCTATGTTGGGTATACCAGTGACTAACCCTTCTTTGTGAGCAGCAACCCTATAACTGGTCTTCCTCATTGATGTATGTCACAGTGAATGTTCCTCATCTCTGATGATTGCCCCAGTGTTTGACTCTCAACTCTCATGTGTACCCCAGTGACTGACATTTTCTGTGATAATTGTTCCAGTAACTGGTCTTCCTCTGTGATTGATGCTGTACTGACTGGTTCTACTCATTAATTTGTGCCTCAGTGACTGGTCCTCATTTGTGATGTGTATCCTACTGACTGGCCTCCTTTGTAATCGGTGTTCCCTTGCCTGGCATGCCACTGCTATTGGTGTTCCACTGACTTTCCTTCTATGTGACGAGTATTCCAGTGAAATGCTCTTTTTCTGTGATTGGTGCCCCAGTGACTGGCCCTCATCTTTACATGTGTTTCAATGAGTGACACTCCTTTGTAATAGGTGCACCAGTGACTTGTCCGATTCTGTGATAGTTGTCCCAATGACAGGAGTTCCTTGGAGTGTGCCAGTGACTTGCCTTCATCCGTAATCAATTCCCTAGTGACTAGATCTACTCTGTGTTGGGTGCTCTGGTTACCAGCTCACCTCCGTGCCTGGTGTCCAAGTGACTGACTGTACTGTGCTGTGTTATGGTTGCCTCAGTGACTAAGCATCCTCCATAATGGGGACATCAGTGACTGAGTCTCATTAACAATGGGTGTACAAGTGACTTGCACTCCTGTGATTGCTGCAAAAGTGACTGACCTTCTGCATAAAAGTTGCCTCTGTGAAAAGCCTTCCTCTGTGTAGTTTGTCCCAGTGACTGACCCTCCTCCATAATGGGTGTCCCAGTGATTGGCCCTACTATGTTACTGATGCCACAGTGACTTACCCTCCTCTGTGATTTGTGCCCCAGTGTCTATGCTCATCTGTGATTGGATTTCCCAGATGGCCCGACTTTGCAATGGCAACCCCAGTGACTGACTCTCTTCTGTTATGGCTGTCATAGTAACTGAAACTACTCTGTGATGGGTGACCTGGTGACTAGCTCTCCTCTGTGATAGATGTCCCAGTGACTTGTCCTCCTGTATAATGGGTGCCCAGTGACTACCACTTTGTGAAAAATGCCACCGTGTCAAGCTCCTCTGTGATGGGTGCCCCAGTGAATGGTATTCCTATGTGATCTTTGTCCCAGTTTCTTGGTCTCCAAATAAAGACTGCCTCACTAACTAGCCCTCATTCATTATGGATGCCCCAGAGATTGCCTCCTCAGTGATTTTACCCCAGTGACTTGTTCTCCTCTATATGGATGCCTTAATGACTAGCCTTCCTCTGTGATGACTGTACTGGCAACTGGGCCCCCTCTATAATGGGTGTCCCAGTGACAAGCCCCCCATTGTGATGGGTATCCCTGTGACTGGGACTCATCAGTGGTGAATTTCCCATTGACTGACTCTTCATCAAAGCGGGTTTTCCAGTTTCTGGCCGTCTTCTGTAGTAGGTACCCCAGTAACAATCCCTCATCTGTGTTTTTGCACCATTAACCGCCCCTACTTTATGATGGATGCAGCCTTAACTGACCTTCCTCTGTAATGTGATGTGATAGAATGAGTGACTGACCCTATTATGCAATAACCGGTCCAGAAACAGCACTTCTCTGTGATGGATAATCCAGTGACTGACCCTCATTTATAATGGATATCCCAGGGACTGGACCTACTCTGTGATGGGATCCCAGTGACTGATCTTCCTCAATTATTGGTTTCACAGTGACTAGCCCACTTCTGTGATGGATTTCCCTGTGACTGACTCTCCTCAAAAATATGTGCTGCAGTAACTCTCCCTCTTCTGTGATATGTGACTTAGTGACTGGCCCTCATCTGTGGTGGGTGACCTAGTGATTGGTCCTCCTCTATTATGGGTCTCCAGTGACTCCCCGTCTCTGAGTTGTATGCTCAGCAACATCCCTTCCTCTGTTTTGGGTGAACCAGTGAATGACCCTTTGTGTGATAAATGTCCCAGTGACTGGCCCGTCTCTTTGATGAGTGTCTCAGTGGCTGGCCCTCCTCTGTGCTGGGTGCTTGAGGGACTGGGTGTTCTCTGTGATGTGTGCCCAGAAGAACAGTCAATCTCTGTTATAAGTGTCCCAGATTGTGCCTCTTCTTAATGAGTTCCCTGTGACTGGGTCTTCTCTATGACGGGTACCTCTGTTACTGGCTCTCCATTGTGATAGGTGCCTCAATGAGGGGTATCCTGATGACCATGCCACCTCCGTGAGGGGTTTCCTGATGACTAGCCATCATACACAATGGATGCTTATAAACTACTTCTCCTCTGCAATGGTTTCCCAGGTGGTTGTTTCTCTTCTGTGATGGATGTTGCTGTTATCAACCCTCCACTGTGATAGTTGTCCTAGTTTCTGGAACTCCTCCATATTGGGTGTCCCCATTTCTAGCCCTCTTCTGTGATGGTAGCTCCAATGACTGGTCCTCCTTCATAATTAGTGCCAAAGCGGCTCCACTTCTATATTTTTGTTCCCCCAGTGACTGGGACTTATATGTGATTGGTGCCTCCATGATTAGTCCTTTACCATAATGGTTGCCCCTATGATCATTTTCTGTTAAGTTTGTCACAGTGACTAGTTTTCCTTCATAATGAGTGCCCCAGTACCTTGCCCTCCTCTATTGGAAGTGCCAAAATGACTGTCCTGCTTTTGTGTTGCATGTACCAGTGACTAGCCCTCTTCTGTGAGGGTGGACACTATGACTGCTCCACCTCTGTGAAGTATGCCCCAGTGACTAGCCCTCCTTTGTTATGGATGACCCATTGATTGCCCCTCTTCTATTAGGTGTGCTCCAATGACTGGCCCTCCTTTGTAAAAAAAATGTCCCAATGTCTGATCCTCTTATGTGATCAGTGTCCCAGTGACGTGACTCAGTGACTTTGTCTCCTCTGTTATGTGCTATTCAGTGACTATTCCTCATCCATAATGGATGTCCAAGTGACTAGATTAGTGCCTCAGTGCTGACCATCCTGGTGACTTGCCAGTGTGACTAGCCAGTGACTTGGTGTCACTTGGTGGTAGGTGTCCTAGTGACTGACTCTCCTTTGTAATAGTTACCATAGTGACAGGACGTCCTCCATAATGTGTGCCCCGTGACTGTTCCTCTTCTCTGATAAGTGTCTCAATAACTGGTCCTCCTCAGTTATGGGTTCATCAGTCACAGGTCTTTCTTTGTGATTGGAGTCCCAGTGACTGGTCCTCCTCCATAATGGGAGTTTCATTGACTGCCCTCCTCCATTATGTTTGACCCAGTCACTATACCTCTCCTGTGATTGGTGTCATGTAACTAATCACCCACGTCAATGGTTTCCCCAGTGAATAGCCCTCCTCTCTCAAGTTTGTCCCAATGACTAGTCAGAGGAGGATAAATCACTAGGGTACTCATTATGGATAAGAGCCAGTTACTCAGCAGTTATCACAATGAAAAGTCAGAAACTGGAGCACAAATCACAGAGGTATTCCAATCACCTGGGCACATATTATAGAGGCCTCTCAGTGGGGCACTCATCACAGAAGAAACCTACTCACTGTGGCACCCAAAACACAGGAGAACCATTCACTAGGAGAACCATCACGCATTATAGCCAGTCCTTGGACACCTTTCACAGAGGAGAGTAGTTACTGAGGCACCCATTATAGAGGAGGGATAGTCATTTAGTCTTCAATCACAGAGGAGGGACAGTCAGTGAGGCATCCATTAGGAGGTGGCTCAATTATTGGGGCTCCCAACAGACAGGAGGGATGGTGACTTGGTTATCATTAGAGAGGAGGTCCCATATTGCAGGAGAGCTAGTCACACTGACAATCATCAGAGAGGAGACACAGTCACTGAGGTACCTATCACAGAGAGGAAGCCCAGTAACTGAGACGTTCATCACAAAGTGAGCCCATTCACTGTGAAACTCATCACAGAGGAGAGTATTTCACTAATTCGCCCAAGCCAAAAAAGAGAATGTCAGTAGTGCACCTAACACAAGAGAGATCCATTCACTGGTGAACTGATCACAGAGGATAGCCAGTCACAAGGGTACACGATACAGAGGAGGAGCAGGCATTGGGACACTGAACACAAAGGAGGACTATTCACTAGGACAGCCATCACAGAGAAGAACAGTAACTGGAAAATTAATAACAGATGCAGTCACTGCAACACACATCAAGCAGAAGGGCAACCACTGGAGGAACCATCCCATAAGAAATCTAGTAGCTGGAGAATACATTTCAGAGGAGTACAATTAAC
>NW_007196313.1:0-797 GCF_000164805.1 Carlito syrichta | reverse complement strand
TCTTGAGACCCTAAATAGACCAATAACAATCAAGGAAATCGACTACAAAAAAGAAAACTTCCTACAAAAAAAGCCCTGGTCCAGATGGCTTTCCAGCAGAATTCTACAAGACATTCAAGGAGGAGCTGATACCAATCCTACTGGAGGTATTCCAGGCGATTGAAAAAGATGGAACTCTCCCCAAATCATTTTACGAACCCAACATCACATTGATACCCAAGCCAGGTAAAGATCCAACAAAGAAAGAGAACTACAGGCCAATATCTTTGATGAACATAGATGCTAAAATTCTCAACAAGATCCTAGCAAACCGGATTCAGCAATACATCTCAAAAATCATCCACCATGACCAAGTAGGCTTCATTCTTGGCATGCAAGGCTGGTTCAACATTCGTAAAATCATAAATGTAATTAAATACATCAACAGATGTCAAAACAAAAACCACATGATCATATCACTAGATGCAGAATAAGCTTTTGATAAAATCCAGCACCCCTTCTTGATAAAAACCCTTGAACATCTAGGCATACGGGGAACATACCTCAAAATAGTAAAAGCCATCTATGGGAAACCCACAGCCAGCATACTCCTAAATGGACAAAAATTGGAAGGAATTCCCCTGAAAAGGTGAACTAGACAAGGATGCCCACTCTATCCCCTCCTGTTCAACATAGTATTGGAAGTCCTGGCTAAAGCAATCAGAGAAGAGGAGGCAATCAGAGGTATTCAAATAGGAAAAGAGGAAGTCAAATTATCTCTCTATTCAGATGATATGATGGTGTACTTGAAAACCCAA
>NW_007196312.1:0-761 GCF_000164805.1 Carlito syrichta | reverse complement strand
GGGAGATGAAGAATGGTGAGCTGATGACACAAAATATTAGCCTTTATGACATAAGTGACCAGCTGATAGATGACATTATTTTTTAACTTTATTACTGAGCACTGCCAGATGAATGTTATCTGAATTGCGTTGCACTGCTTTTCTTAAACGTCGGATGATGACTGGAAAAATAGACAGCAGAAGAAGAACAATCACACCAATAGCAACGAAATTATAGATCAGATTCCAAATAGAATGAGAAGCCACAAATTGAGAAAGAGAAGAAGTAAATCTAGAAGCCAATTGAGAAAATGAAAGTGTAGTCAAGTGTGCCTGAGAGATAGCAGAAATTCGACTATGTAACTGTTGAATATTTAAAGAAGAATTAGAGGACTGCCAAACTCCCATAAGGTGTTTCTGAACATCAGCCCAACTGACATTTTGACCATCATATGGCAAAGGTGTAACACAGATCCATTTAAATTGTGCGTGGCAGGCTACAGACATCTGAACTTTAATATGTTGAATTTGATTTCCTATATATACTAATGCTGATTCTAAAGCATTTAACCTATCAATAATACCTTTATCTATCTGTTCTTGAGTAAATAAAGCTAAGCTAACATTTTGAGATAAATCATTCACATGATTTGCTGTGTGAACTTTCTTGAGCCAAAGCAGTGGCAGATGCTGCTACAGATCCTATGATAGCTATTAAGCAGAAATTTCCAAGACTAAGCTGCAACAAACCTACAAGGCCTATTTAACATTGCTGTGGCTTG
>NW_007196311.1:0-753 GCF_000164805.1 Carlito syrichta | reverse complement strand
AAATATTAGCCTTATGACATAAGTGACCAGCTGATAGATGACATTATTTTTAACTTTATTACTGAGCACTGGCCAGATGAATGTTATCTGAAATTGCGTTGCACTGCTTTTTCTTAAACGTCGGATGATGACTGGAAAAATAGACAGCAGAAGAAGAACAATCACACCAATAGCAACGAAATTATAGATCAGATTCCAAATAGAATGAGAAGCCACAAATTGAGAAAGAGAAGAAGTAAATCTAGAAGCCAATTGAGAAAATGAAAGTGTAGTCAAGTGTGCCTGAGAGATAGCAGAAATTCGACTATGTAACTGTTGAATATTTAAAGAAGAATTAGAGGACTGCCAAACTCCCATAAGGTGTTTCTGAACATCAGCCCAACTGACATTTTGACCATCATATGGCAAAGGTGTAACACAGATCCATTTAAATTGTGCGTGGCAGGCTACAGACATCTGAACTTTAATATGTTGAATTTGATTTCCTATATATACTAATGCTGATTCTAAAGCATTTAACCTATCAATAATACCTTTATCTATCTGTTCTTGAGTAAATAAAGCTAAGCTAACATTTTGAGATAAATCATTCACATGATTTGCTGTGTGAACTTCTTGAGCCAAAGCAGTGGCAGATGCTGCTACAGATCCTATGATAGCTATTAAAGCAGAAATTTCCAAGACTAAAGCTGCAACAAACCTACAAGGCCTATTTAACATTGCTGTGGCTTGTTCTAAAATATAAGTACCTGG
>NW_007196310.1:0-794 GCF_000164805.1 Carlito syrichta | reverse complement strand
AATGTAAAATGACTGCTTATGCTACTTTATGGGAATATCTCAAACCTCTATCTTGTACAATTACATTTTAAGTAAAGGTTTGGTGACAATGAAGTTAGGACTGTGTAGCAATTTCTGGAAATCAAATTTAGATGTCTCTATGTCCAAGAACTTTAAAAAGTCAAGAATATAAATGCTATTATTTTATTTGGTGATCATTTCTTTAAGATGAGTTTTCTGTTTCTTTTGTTTTGTTTTTGCCAATGGCTGCTGCTGCTTGTTTGCTTGTGTAATTTATTTTTAGTTAGCGATATACTACTTGGGAGTCATTGAGTGACTTGCTATTTGTTGTGTTGGAAATGAAATAATCCTTAATAGTTTTAAAACACTGATAATCCCCAAATGTATTTAAACTAATTTAAAAGTTTTTTCTCCCAATTTTTGGTGGTTAGTTGGTGTTATGCACATTACTTAATATGTTGTGTACTTTTACCTGCTCCAGTGAGTGAAAAATGACCCATTCTATTAATAACAACTTTTAATTTTCACAAGTTTGGTCTTTTGAAGTAATTGCTAAAGGGGCAAATTGCATTGTTCTTTAATCGCAAATTGAGGGAGACTGGGGAGATTTGTTAATTCTTTCATTTTATTCTTCCAGTAAACTTTATTTTTATTACATTAAATTATATTATTAAAGGCCCCAAGGTATCCATACATTTTGTTTAATGACATACCGGAATACTATTCATCAACTTAGGGGTTCATGCTTTTGAAAAATGCCTCGAGAAAAACCCACTTAGCAAGAGCAAGATCTC
>NW_007196309.1:0-873 GCF_000164805.1 Carlito syrichta | reverse complement strand
GCGTGAGTTTGTGTATTTTTTCCTTAAATAATTGTGACAATGCAGTCTTTCACAAAATACCCTGAGACTTAAGGACATGTTTTCATTGCCTGGTCTTTGTTCACATGTGGAATGGCTGAGAAACATATAGAACTGGGAAGCTTAGGAGCTGGTGTAGAGGTGTAGGGAGCATTCATGGCTAAGTGTTCTTTTGCTTAAGGGGTCAGAACATATCTTTAAGTAGATCTCAGCATTTTAAAATTCTAGTGAAAAAGTGCAAAGCTGTTTTCTAAAACAGTAATGGGCTAACCCTCTATTGCTAAGGAATTATTGAAAAGCAAATTCACTTATTTCCATAGCTTTCCAATTTCTTTTGGTGGGAAGGGGAAGTTTCTTTGTATTGTTCTTCTTAACGTTCTGGCAAACTATTTTAAACAATATGGTTGCATATAAAATTTTATTGCAAAGTCTAAAATTTAAGCCAAAAACAGCCACCTTTTAACTGGTTTTGTGAGTACTTTCAGGGTTAAATATAGTATAATGTTGACTCTCTTCTTTGAAAAAGCTAGGCCACCAAGTATATCAGAAGGTGAAGTATAATAATTATTAAATTGTTCTGATTACCTGCTAAGAGATTAAGGAATGAACAAACTATGGAGATAATAGTAAATTTTGTAAAATGCTGAGCATTTATGATCTTAAGTGATAAATAGCTAGTTTGTCACTTGGTATAGTTGGTCAGTTTACAAAGCATCTTGACTTGCTATAGTAGAAAATTTAATTGAATATTTTTAGGGATAAAAAATATTAGCTCACATGTTACTACTTGTATTTGGAGATAATTTTTAGATTATTCAGAGAAAGCTTTGGATGTCAAATGACTAGATCAGTGGG
>NW_007196308.1:0-679 GCF_000164805.1 Carlito syrichta | reverse complement strand
TAGGGAGGGTGTTTCGATACAGTTATTTGTTTACTGGCTAAAAACTCCCTCATTGTGTTATGCGGGCTGGTGCACTGTCGTGATGCAAGAGCTCCTTTAGGACCATATTTGCACACACCTTTCTCATGCCAAGATCTTTCTGACTCTTTCTCTATCGATGTTTATTTAGTCTGCTATGCTTCTCACAATCAGCCGGCGATTTTGATGCACAGTTCAACCCACTTCTGTGATATTTTCACAAGTTCAGCTTGTTGCTGGCCATCCTGCCCTCTCTTCATCAGTGATGCTTGCTGTCCCTTGAGAAAAGATTTTAATCCATGTGTACACTGCCATTTTTCATGGCATTATCCCCATGAAATTGAACTAACATGGCACTGATTTCACTTCCACTCCTGCCAAGTTTAGCAAGAAACTAAATGTTTGTTTGTCACTCTCATTCGAGCTCTGACAATTTCACGATGGCACACCAAAGTGTTTGATAATAATGAACACCCCTCACTCAGCAAGACACAGCCACAGGCCGACACAAACATGGCTGTGAGACACTGATACACCAAGTTATGAAACCTTGCCAGGTTGTTTGTACAAGGGCTGTCAAGGTAAGTGCACGGTGGCCTGACCGCGAACTTATTGTCAGACCACAGACCACATGGACCTGAACTGGATATCCATGCAGACC
>NW_007196307.1:0-887 GCF_000164805.1 Carlito syrichta | reverse complement strand
CCCCAAACTGATCATATATTTGTCTCTTTTTAGGATCACTCAACACTTTATAAGCTTCCGCGACCTCTAAATTTTTCCTCTGCCCGAGGAGATTTGTTTTTGTCCAGATGAAATTTGAGGGCCTGTTTTCTGTAAGCCTTTTAAATATCTTCATCTGACGCTCCTTTTTCAATTCCCAGAATGGAATGATAGTCTTTCCTCATTTCGAATTCCTTGAAATGAACTTAGATTTCCCTTTGTAAAAGAAAACAGCGTCCCAGTCTCAGCAGCACACCGATTCCTAAGAATCGACCTCGTTTTCCTACAATTCAGTTGCTGTTGCAAGGTCCTGAATTTTATCAAAATTAGGATGTGAACATTGTTGTTTAATACAGAAAATTTACAGAGATGGAGTATATGGATCATCCTTTCCTGAGGAGGCAGCATCTGAAGGGAGGCCTGCATGAGGAGGACAAATGAGCCACACGAAGCCTTCCAGCAGCATCCCTGGGGAGGGTGGGTGGGTGGAGGCCAAGGATGCCGCTAAGCACACTGAAAGGTGCCGCCGATCTGCAGACCGAGGGCTACCTGGTTCACACACGATGGGACTGGGCTTGGGGAACCCGCAGATCCCAACGGGTTCCTGCTCTGCAATGCTCATACCTCCAGGAGAAACGATGCAAAGAAAACTGGGAAGGGAAGTCCTTATTTCTCTGCAGTATCCAGGGACAATAAAACAGTGATTGTCGAATACACGAAATAAGCGCGTTGGAGGGTAAATGAGACCACTCTGGCAAAATTATGTCAGTCATAAGTCTGACCGGCACGCAAGCCAACAGAGTATGACAACACCCAGTCCTCCTGAACTGCCCATTTCCCACACCCCCAGACACCTCTCAGCTCCTCGG
>NW_007196306.1:0-793 GCF_000164805.1 Carlito syrichta | reverse complement strand
CGAATACACTAAATAAGCGCGTTGGAGGGCAAATGAGACCACTCTGGCAAAATTATGTCAGTCAGAAGGTCTGACCGGCACGCAAGCCAACAAAGTATGACAACACCCAGGCCTCCTGAAATGCCCATTTCCCACACCCCCAGACACCTCTCAGCTCCTCGGTGACTGACCACACTGGTGGCCCAGCACGCGCTGCTCCTCCCAGCCCGGGTCCCACCAACGTCTAGAAGGATCAGAGCCTCAAGGGAGCAGGACGGCGTGCCCGAAGCCCCGGCAGGCGACCCCCTGCCTCAGGGGCTTCACAGGTGACAACAGGTGTCAGGTTGCCTGGGGGACTCAGCGGCCACCCTGCAACAGGGACCAGAGCTTGTAGTCCCAACGCCAAGGCAGACTGCCAGAAGCTGGAAAAGCTCATTTCGCCCCATCCTTTTTTGAGTCGGAGTCTCCCTCTGTCGCCCAGGCTGGAGGGCAGCCTCGACTTCCGGGGCCCGGGGGATCCTTCCGTCTCAGCCTCCCCAGAAGCCAGGACTACAGGCGCACGCCACCACGCCTGGCTCCCTTTTCTTTCTTCCTATTTTTCTGTTTTGCGAGTGGGGCCTCCCTCTGTCGCCCAGGCTGGAGAGCACTGGCAGCCTCGCCCTGCTGGGCCCAGGCGAGCCTCCCGCCTCAGCCTCAGCCTCCCAAGCAGCTGCAACCACAGGCGCGCACCACCTCGCCCGGCCCACTTTTTGATTGGCCGCGGAGACGAGCCCGGACGCGGGCCGTCCTCTCGCCGCGGCCTCCCAGCGCGGGG
>NW_007196305.1:0-758 GCF_000164805.1 Carlito syrichta | reverse complement strand
CACGCGCTGCTCCTCCCAGCCCGGGTCCCACCAACGTCTAGAAGGATCAGAGCCTCAAGGGAGCAGGACGGCGTGCCCGAAGCCCGGGCAGGCGACCCCCTGCCTCAGGGGCTTCACAGGTGACAACAGGTGTCAGGTTGCCTGGGGGACTCAGCGGCCACCCTGCAACAGGGACCAGAGCTTGTAGTCCCAACGCCAAGGCAGACTGCCAGAAGCTGGAAAAGCTCATTTCGCCCCATCCTTTTTTGAGTCGGAGTCTCCCTCTGTCGCCCAGGCTGGAGGGCAGCCTCGACTTCCGGGGCCCGGGGGATCCTTCCGTCTCAGCCTCCCCAGAAGCCAGGACTACAGGCGCACGCCACCACGCCTGGCTCCCTTTTCTTTCTTCCTATTTTTCTGTTTTGCGAGTGGGGCCTCCCTCTGTCGCCCAGGCTGGAGAGCACTGGCAGCCTCGCCCTGCTGGGCCCAGGCGAGCCTCCCGCCTCAGCCTCCCAAGCAGCTGCAACCACAGGCGCGCACCACCTCGCCCGGCCCACTTTTTGATTGGCCGCGGAGACGAGCCCGGACGCGGGCCGTCCTCTCGCCTCGGCCTCCCAGCGCGGGGCCCCCTCGTCCTTCTTAAACAGGGAGGGTGGGGACGGGGGGAGGGAACTGCGGTCCCAGAGCGGGACCCCGGGCTCCTGCAGGCTCCTCCTCGGCGTCCCGCGAGCGCGGTCGCCGGGCCTGCCACCCAGACCCCCGGGGCGGCGCCAGGCCGGCCG
>NW_007196304.1:0-811 GCF_000164805.1 Carlito syrichta | reverse complement strand
TACCATAATTTTTAGTCAAAGTAAAAGAGTATCCATTCATAAATTAACTATATTTCATGTGGATTTTTCAAAGCATTTTGTCATTACTAATGACAGATGCCAACACATACATAAGACACTCCTTACCTGTTCATTTTCATGATGGATTCATCAGATTAAGTTTTCTACTGAATTTCTAACTTTTGGCAGTTTGCTAGGTATATCTCTTTTGGTTGATTCAAGTGCAGGGGCTAGCTTCACCCACACGCTTTTCTGCTAACATTATGCTGGTAAAGCAAAAAAAGAGTTTATGAAAAGCAACATGTGTGGTATTTGAGAGGACAACAATAGATTTAGGTTAAGAGCATGCTATTGAGAGATCCAAGAAACCAAGAAACTTATTTGCTGTAAAAGTTAGTTCACTATATTTCATATATCCCCACCTCATGTTAACTATATATTTTGTGTATTCCTACCTCATGTATTTTATGAAATCTTAGTACTTTCAATCCTACCTCAGACCCCGTAGAATTAGGCATATGTCGGGTTTTAAGCAGTGTTTGTATTTAGAACTCTTGGGTTAAGCATTGTCAGCCCCAAATTAATAGACTAACTTCTGCATTTACAACGGGATGTAAATGATAAAGTGATAAAGCCCCTTTCAGACATTCCTAGAAGGTGGCAGCAGACTCAGAAGCGCCAGCTGCTCTCTATCACCGGTTTTTATCCCAGTGATAATTTACACGCAGTGGCTATGTAAACCTTCAGGGAACAAAGACTTTTATAAAAGTAACCGCCTTGCTATAATAAGCTTGTGATATTTGATAAATTC
>NW_007196303.1:0-1507 GCF_000164805.1 Carlito syrichta | reverse complement strand
GTGGATTTTTCAAAGCATTTGTCATTATAATGACAGATGCCAACAACATACATAAGACACTCCTTTACCTGTTCATTTTCATGATGGAATTCATCAGATTAAGTTTTCTACTGGAATTTCTAACTTTTGGCAGTTTGCTAGGTATATCTCTTTTTGGTTGATTCAAGTGCAGGGGCTAGCTTCACCCACACGCTTTCTGCTAACATTATGCTGGTAAAGCAAAAAAAGAGTTTATGAAAAGCAACATGTGTGGTATTTGAGAGGACAACAATAGATTTAGGTTAAGAGCATGCTATTGAGAGATCCAAGAAACCAAGAAACTTATTTGCTGTAAAAGTTAGTTCACTATATTTCATATATCCCCACCTCATGTTAACTATATATTTTGTGTATTCCTACCTCATGTATTTTATGAAATCTTAGTACTTTCAATCCTACCTCAGACCCCGTAGAATTAGGCATATGTCAGGTTTTAAGCAGTGTTTGTATTTAGAACTCTTGGGTTAAGCATTGTCAGCCCCAAATTAATAGACTAACTTCTGCATTTACAACGGGATGTAAATGATAAAGTGATAAAGCCCCTTTCAGACATTCCTACAAGGTGGCAGCAGACTCAGAGGCGCCAGCTGCTCTCTATCACCGGTTTTTATCCCAGTGATAATTTACACGCAGTGGCTATGTAAACCTTCAGGGAACAAAGACTTTTATAAAAGTAACCGCCTTGCTATAATAAGCTTGTGATATTTTATAAATTCCCAGAATTAGTATATGATTTTCTACCCCACATTCACTGTATGGGTTTGCAGCATTCATATTTAAAACTTTGTTAAGTTTGGCTTTTGTTGTCCCATAATGACCATGTTATGTTATGTAAATGTTAAGCAAACAAGCTTTCCTAAGCATACCTTGGGATGGAAACTTAAAGGGCTAATGTAACCCCTTGCCTGCCGGCTCAGGTTACTTCATACGCAGGGACTGTATGGACCTAACTTATCTAACATTCCACTCGGCCCATTAAGTGGGTTTCTGTCAATCATGGGCAGCACCCACCAATACCAAGTGTTCCCGTACCCATTAGGAGAAATTACCCAATCATGTAGAATCAGGTTTGAAGTTCTTTCCCCTCCCTCTGTAATTGTGCATAAAAACTGCTTGCCATTATGAATTGGGGCTCTCGTCCCTGAAGCTGCTGCTTCGGGCGTGAGCCCAGACTCGAGCCTGAATAAAGACCCTCGTGTGTTTGCATCGGAGCTGGCTCTTTGTGGTCCTTATCTCTCTCATTAGAGTCCCAGGTTCAACAGTCCAACAAGATAAAACTCACAATTCACAAAGTTTAACAATGAAAATTAATATGTTGCTATGTGCTGTGGTTCACACCGGTAATTCCAGCACTTTGAAAGGCTGAGGCAAGATTACCACCTGAGCCCAGGGGTTTAAGACCAGCCTGGGCAACTTGGTGAGACTTTGTCTTTACAATAAATCAAAAAATTAACTAAGCTGGACTCGG
>NW_007196301.1:0-833 GCF_000164805.1 Carlito syrichta | reverse complement strand
TCTCCGTGAGGATACCTTGAAAAATTGTTTTTTGTTTAATTGTTCTGTTCAGCATTCTTAACCCTATCTGAAGGGAAGTGGTGGAAGACTATATCCACGTATACTTCTTGATCTTCAGGGAAAAGCTGAAAGTTTCACCATGGCGTAATCATGATAGTTTTGTGTGTTCCTATGTGGCCTTTATCAGGTGAAGGAGGTTGTCTTCTATTCTGAGTTACATTTTAGTGTTTGTATCATGAATCAGTGTGAATTTTTCTCAAATCCCTTCGACCTCAATAAAGAAGGTTGTATGTGGCTACTTTTATACTGCTAGTGCGGAATTTTCCTTTGTTGAGTTTTGTTGAAATGACATTTACGTTTTGTACGTTGTGCTACACATGTTTCCCAGAAATCAATCCCACTTGGCATGGTTTCTAATTGAATTCATTTTACTATACGTGGCTGAGGATTGGTGTCCGAAATGCCGATGAATGCCTTCCAATGAATAATTGAAGAAAAAGCCTAGAGATTCCACACCTGCACCAACAGTATGGGAGCTCGGTGGACATCCGCTCGGAGAACAATCCTAGCCCATGATAGCTGCTGCTTTCCAAAAGCTCTTGAAAGTCTCTGGAAGTTGTCCTAAGTTAGGCATCCAAGCCACCAGACAGGTTTGGTCTCCGAGAGAGCATTGAGAGTAGGTGGCACACGGCCATGACCTATCCCCACCCCGAGCTGTACATGACGAAAGGTCTGCTTGGTTGAGTGTGGCCGAGAAGATGATGCTGTGTCTCCCCTCAGCTCCCAGACCGGAGAGTCAGTGTCTTCTTCCTTCCAGCTCTGAGTCATGGAGG
>NW_007196300.1:0-963 GCF_000164805.1 Carlito syrichta | reverse complement strand
TTCATCATGGCGTAATCATGATAGTTTTGTGGTTCTAGTGGCTTATATCAGGTGAAGGAGGTTGTCTTTTATTCTGAGTTACATTTAGTGTTTGTATCAGGAATCAGTGTGAATTTTTTCTCAAATCCCTTCGACCTCAATAAAGAAGGTTGTATGTGGCTACTTTTATACTGCTAGTGCGGAATTTTCCTTTGTTGAGTTTTGTTGAAATGACATTTACGTTTCGTACGTTGTGCTACACATGTTTCCCAGAAATCAATCCCACTTGGCATGGTTTCTAATTGAATTCATTTTACTATACGTGGCTGAGGATTGGTGTCCGAAATGCCGATGAATGCCTTCCAATGAATAATTGAAGAAAAAGCCTAGAGATTCCACACCTGCACCAACAGTATGGGAGCTCGGTGGACATCCGCTCGGAGAACAATCCTAGCCCATGATAGCTGCTGCTTTCCAAAAGCTCTTGAAAGTCTCTGGAAGTTGTCCTAAGTTAGGCATCCAAGCCACCAGACAGGTTTGGTCTCCGAGAGAGCATTGAGAGTAGGTGGCACATGGCCATGACCTATCCCCACCCCGAGCTGTACATGACGAAAGGTCTGCTTGGTTGAGTGTGGCCGAGAAGATGATGCTGTGTCTCCCCTCAGCTCCCAGACCGGAGAGTCAGTGTCTTCTTCCTTCCAGCTCTGAGTCATGGAGGCTCCGTTCCTGGCAAGTGAGTCCCAGAGGCTGGGGCTTCCTTCCGCCATCTGTTGCCCACTCACAGGATTGGAGCTCTGTGCAGGGCCGGGCAGGCCGGGACAGTGGGGTTCAGATTGTCTTCACGCTGCTTTTCTTGTAGAGCAGAGGTTACATGCTGGTGGCGATCACCCGTTACGACCTGGACACCTGGCCTCACTCAGCACCCACCCCTGAAGCATGGATGTCACTCCAAGAGAAGTGGGTCTCTGTCCTTCCCGTTGGCTC
>NW_007196299.1:0-796 GCF_000164805.1 Carlito syrichta | reverse complement strand
TTTCAAAAACAAAGTCAAAGAAAGTAAAACTAAAATAGGCCAATAAAACAGTCTTAAAATACCCAACAAATGGAAATATAATATTCAAAAGATAAAATGGCAATAACAAATTAGTTCAACTAAAACCAGTATGTTCAACCAGAGTCCATCATAGGCCAAGGGGTGGTCAACAACTGAACGTTCCCTGCTCTGTGGGATGGACCACATGAGACCTGAGCTCTTGTAGGATGCCCTGAGACTTGAGTGGAGGACAAGATCAAAGCCAAGGTCCATGCTGAGTTTTGGCTTCTTAAACACAGAATGTCATGTACAGTAAGCAAACTGGACTCCCTAATTCTTTTCCAAACTTGTTGCTGACAAACTACACCTTTTCCCTTCCTATACCAACAAGGTTTTTCTATTTTTAATCCAAGGGCAGACTGTATTTTTATCCTTAACAAATTATTTGGTTCATTATTTCAGCCCAAGGATATCCAGAACATATGATAAAGTGCTCTTCCTTTGCCTCCACATTTCTGGCAATTTACAGATGCCACCTTCTATATCCTCCTCCAGATTCCTGGAAAAAATAAACAGGACACAACTTTCAAAATTACAGTTGTAAAGGAACACATACATTTGTAATCATAGGAAAACATCTGCCTTTATTTTTACTGTTTTTAGAGAAAGGAAAACATGCCCAGCCTGTTTCTCTGCTTTTGCAGAGTGGAGACTCTCTCTGGAACCCACAAGAGGAAGCTCCTCTGGCACTGTGGGAGGGGAGGTGGGATGGTGAAAGGGCCCTGGGGGGTATTCG
>NW_007196298.1:0-783 GCF_000164805.1 Carlito syrichta | reverse complement strand
ACGAGCTTTAATATGCAGACATAGAATAAATAAATTTCAAGTATAAAAAATGATGAATTAGCCTAACCTACTTTGGGTTTTTTGTGTTTTGTTTTGTAGATACAGAGTCTTGCTATATTGCCCGGGTTAGAGTGCATCGCAGACTTGAACAATCGGGCTCAAGCGGTCCTCTCGCTTCAGCCTTCTGAGTTGCTGGGACTAACGACACACGCCACCATACTCCAGGGTTTTTTGTATTTTTCATAACGATGAAGTTTCCCGACAAACTTCCGGGCTCAACGTATCCTCCTGCCACTGCATCCCAAAATGCTGGGATCACAGTCATGAGCTTCTGTGTCTGACTGGGGTTTTTATTATTATCATGAAGCAAGGGTTGCAATCGGCCGCTCTCTGTGTCTTGTTCGTATGTGGATGAACAGCGGACTGGCATCTATTGTCCAAAGCGAGATTAATGGTGAAACATTGCCTATGTAGTAAGTTTTTAAAGGTTGTGTTCTGTAGAGTGACTCTAGATGGACCGTCGCTGCAAAATCTGGTGGTTAAATACACGAGCGAAGCAGAGTCCTGTCCTTGTTCGGCCTCAAAAGCAGGGGGGCCGATGGCATCAACAATCGCATAGCCCCTTGGAAAGACAGCCTCTGCAGTCATGGGTGGACCACCAACCATGGAAACACAGCTCAATGGAAAGAGTTTTGCCTGTTGCTTTATGCTGCTTGGACTCGGGCCAGTGTCCACTGTGTCCCTCCCACAGGAGAGTGCCAGCCACGAAAGCCCATCCCCAAA
>NW_007196297.1:1993-4181 GCF_000164805.1 Carlito syrichta | reverse complement strand
TCAGGCTCTTTACATCTTCTCTTCAGTTCATCATGGGATAAGTTATCCTGGTGAGACCGCACCAGGAATCTCCGTGAAACTTCTCCCAGGACTGTGCTCAGTGGGCTTGGCAGTGGGTCTTCAGGGTGAAGCGCTTGGTGCCTCTTTCCTCCAGTCTCTGCTGCTCAGGAGACCTGGGTGTAGCAATTACCGCACACTTCCCATTCCTCCACCCCTCGAATTTTCTCAATAACTCTGTGCACTGTCTTTGTGTATGTTCGGCATTTCTGAGTCAAACATTCTATGTGAATTTGCACAGCGTGTCCAATAGGGATTTGGGGTAGGGGCGCATGCATGTGTGACTGGGTGCCCGCTTCTGTGTGTCACGTCGTGTGCATGATGGGTGCACACTGATATGTGTCTTTTTTGGTGTGGATCCTGTGCTGCTACCTGTAGGCATTGTTCTCGGCTCAATGTTGGTGTGTACATTCCTGCCACGTGTGTGCAATTCCTAGAGCATGTTTATCGGCTGTGTGTGTGTGTGTGTGTGTTTGTGTGTGTGTCTGCTAGGGGAAATTACGAGTGTCACTTGATTGCAGCGGCAACATTGAAAGAGAGTACAGCTAGCTAGTACTTTTGGCTTCCTGGTCAGTTCTACTTGACTACTTTTCTTTTCTTTCTTTCTTTCTTTCTTTTTTTTTTTTTGAGTTGGAGTCTCGCTATCTCACCCAGACTGGAGGGCACTGGTCACTCCCGACCACTGCAGCCTCAACCTGCTTGGCACTGGCAATCCTTCCGCCTCAGCCTTCCAAGTAGCTGGAACTTTGGGCTCGAGCTACCCCACCCAACTCATTTATTTAAATTTTATTGTAGAGATGAGGTCTCACTAAGTTGCCCAGGCAGATCTCAAACCCGTGAGCTCAGGTAATCAGCTCACCTCAGCCTCCCAAAGTGCTGGGATTACAGGCTGAGCCACCGAGCATGGGTACTTTTACTTTTCTTAAAACTTTGGAGCTTCCCATTTAATCATGGAAATAATGTTTCTAGAGTAATGCTGGGTGGCAGAAGGTTGTAAGCGGCTTTTGTTTGATACAGGCTTATGTGTGAATAATTCTTTTGTTTTCCATTTCCTTCCTTTAAAGGACAGCTGTAAGTGCATTTTTTAAAAAAGGATATATCTATATAGTGTGCCCCAGGAATGCAAAACTTTATATTTGGAGCTTGGTCTTTCAGGGTTTTGGTTGCATGAATTAAATATTTATTCAGCAACTTACTCTCTGTTGTAAATTGGCCAAAAGAAACCTGACTGCACACAGAGAGTGTGTGTGGCTGGGTGTGTGTGTCAGGGGGTGGACTGGGATGTGTTTTGGGTTTCACTTTATAAAGATTGTTTGACTGTAAGTGTAGTCATGTCTAAAAGCATTGGAGTAACTTCATTATGCTCAAGCAGAACATTTGTCAAAAGTGATCATCAGAGTTGGCCTGAAGGACCCTGCTCTAGTACGTGTCTGAATTCTACGCAAGGATTTTAGACAATTGGACCTATTGCCCAGTGAAGAAATGACAAAAGGCCTTTTTACTTTCAATGGAGTTAATGATAGCTGGAGTGGCCAGGCCCCTTTACATCCTCTCTTCATTTGATCGTGGGATAACTTATCATTTCTCACCTTATCTGTTATCCTGTTAATCACTAAATTTCTCTTTCTGTGGATGAATGAGCATGTGATAAATATTCTGCAATGAACTGCCTCTGGGAGAGGAAACTTTGTTGTGGAGAATGTGTGAGAAATAAGCAGTAAGTGTTAAGCAAAGGTCAGATTGATGTTATCACTTACGTTTCCCTGGAGTGGAGACAATTACTCCTTGTTTGTTTGGCTATTAATCCAGAATTGTGTGGGGGTGTGCAAGTCTTCTGAAATGCATTATGCAGGCTCCTTAGAGTCCAAATCAAGTACGATGATAGAGTTTCAGTGTTAAACCAGGGAGCAACGAGTTGATTTATAAATATTTAAACATAAATAATGATTCATGAATTGCTATATCGGCCTGCAGAATTTTTTGGATAAATAACATCATCCTGATGGAATTTAAATACAGCTCTGTAGTCCATCAGTATATATTAATAATCTTTAAAGTACTAAGTTTCATGTGATCTCATATTTTATCTAATCAGGAAATATCTAGATTGATATAATTTGTAACTTCTAAG
>NW_007196297.1:0-1465 GCF_000164805.1 Carlito syrichta | reverse complement strand
AATAGCAAGTAATTATGCTGTGAATATCATTTTGCCTTTTCATTAGATGTAAGCGTTCATTTCTTAGACATGAATATTTATTTTAAGCAGGCAGAGTGGCAAAATATCAACATGAGATTAGGGTCTATAGACCAGCGGAATTCTTAAAACAGATTTAGAAATACAACTTGAACACATTGTCATGGTTTTAAGCTTCAGTGTCTCATTTCTGCAATTGAGGGAAAGATATTCATTTGTCTGTTGTTTTGAGGATCAAATGACACAATGCATTTAAAAAATACAGATTACTATTGACATATTACTATTATATTCAGGAAGGAACTTAGCAGGGGTAAACTTTTTTTTAATTCAGGAGGGGTAAACTTTTTGTTTTCAGATACTCAACTCAAATCAACATAATAAAAATGTGGGTCACAGTGACATTTCTTTCATTGTTTAACAATAAATCTATTGACCCCCAAAATCACCAGAGATGTAAGAAGCTGGAATGTAAGAAAAAACTTTAAGTCTTAACACCATTTTTTTCGCAGTTTGTAAAAGGGCAGCAGTCTAACTTTCATGAATTCCAAACCTGGAAATTATAATATTAATAATACGTAAGGATCAGCTGTTCAGCTATTTGCATACACGTAGTGTTTTATTCTTCAGAATGATTCCAAACAATTTCAAAATAATAAGTCTTAGGGTATGGCATTACATTTTTCTATGGTCATGGCTCTTTGGTCTTGCATTGTTTAAGGTTTGGCAGGTGGCCAAAGGTTGTGTAAAGTTACATGTCCATTATTGGTTGTGCATCAGAAGAGGCTGACTGAGTACCCTTTCAACAATGCACTGGGATCCCACGCAGCCCAGCCTCAGCAGGGTTCCGAGAGTCCAGCATACCAGAGTAGTTCGAGTGTGTGTGCAAGTGTGTGAATGTGAGTGTACAGTACAGAGCGGTTGAGTGGTCACGTGGACTCGTGCACAACAAGTTACAAAGGCCTCCGTGTCTGTGCTCTTCAGCCAAGGCAGTGCAGAGGGAAACAGCAGGCCCAGCCTGCACTGGGTGGACAGCGCCCCATGCTTTTGGGGAGGAGGCGGAAATGGAGGGTGATGTGGAATGTCCCTTGACGGTTTAGGGTGTCACCAGGGCAAGGATCAGTGGGGAGTTTACGCGCCGGATTTTACATGTGGCCTTCCATTTTCCGTGATATTGAATTGTATTGTTAGCGGGCGGAGCTGAACTTCTCCTGAGCTGTCTGAGTGGTGGTTAGGGATCCCTTTCTGCTGCTGCCCCACCAACTCCACTCCACTGCCTCGTTGTTTCCTCCAGCCCAATGGCGACACCACCCATGCCCCCCCACCTCTGCAAAGTGTGTTCTGGACACAGGGTCACTGGGTCATTGGACCCGAGAGGAACACAAAGCAACACCTGGAATTCACCACGTCGTCATCAGAAGCATCAGTGTGATGCAAAAATAAAAGA
>NW_007196296.1:0-1318 GCF_000164805.1 Carlito syrichta | reverse complement strand
GAACACAAAGCAACACCTGGAATTCACCACGTCGTCATCAGAAGCATCAGTGTGATGCAAAAATAAAAGACAAGATGAAGAACGATCACACCTGGGTGGACGCTGCCTTTCTGGTAGGTAGCTCCCCCAACCCAGCAACCACACTGTCTACAGGATCCACTGCTCTCCTGGCAGCTGCCTATGGCACCAGAGATGACAACTTCCTTCCCCAGCTACCACTTGCTCGCCATGCTCTTGCTCTTTCTAATTCTGTGGGAGTGTGTTCGTCCCTGACCCGTGTGTTTGTGTGTGTGTGTGTGTGTGTGTGTGCCCGCGCATGCACGGAGGTGTGTAGCGACACTCTCCGTGAGCCCACACCAGGATTCCCCTGGAAACTTCTCCCAGGACTGTGCTCAATGGGCTTGGCAGTGAGTCTCCAGTGTGAAGCTCTTGGGGTCTCTTCCCTCCAGTCTCTGCTGCTCAAGAGACCTGGGTGTAGCAATTACCGTGCACTTCCCACTCCTCCACTCCTCGAATTTTTAAATAGCTCTGCGTACTGTCTTTGTGTATGTTTGGCACTTCTGAGTCAAACATTCTATGTGAGTTTGCATGGCGTGTCCGACAGGGATTTGGGGTAAGGGGGGTATTCATGTGGGACTAGGTGTCTGCCTGTCTGTTTGTCTCGTCTTGTGTATGATGGATGCACACTGATATATGCCTGTTTTGGTGTGGATCTTATGCTGTTGTCTGCAGGCATTGTTCTCGGCTCAATGGTGGTGTGTACATTCCTCATACATGTGTGCAATTCCTACAGCATGTCTTTCGGGTGTGTTTGTGTGTGTGTGTGTGTGTTTGTGTGTGTGTGTCGGTGTGTGTGGGATGTTGTGACAGTGTCATTTGATTGCAGCGGGAAGATGAGAAGAGAGTACAGCTAGCTAGTATTGTTGGCTTCCTGGGTAGTGCTACTTCACTACTTTTACTTTTCTTAAACCTTTGAAGCTTCCGATTTTCATGGAAAAATGTCTCTAGAGTAATGCTGGGTGGCAGAAGGTTGTAAGCAGCTTTCATGTGATGCAGGTATATGTGTGGATAATTCTTTTGTTTTCCATTTTCTTCCTTTAAAGGACAGCTGCAAATGGATTTTTAAAAAAGGATATATCCATATAGTATGCCTCGGGAATGCAAAACATTCTATTTGGAGGTAGGTCTTTCAGGGTTTTGGTTGCAATAATTAAATATTTATTCACCAACTTACTCTCTGTTGTAAATTGGCCAAAGGAAACCTGACTGTGGACTCTGATTCTTCCTAGAGACTGCGTAGGTCTCAGGCTATTCAAAG
>NW_007196295.1:0-826 GCF_000164805.1 Carlito syrichta | reverse complement strand
AGTTCTGAAGATCTGCAGAGTCTACCAGCAAAAACCAAGAGTATTCTTAGAGAAAACTTCAGGTTTTGAAATGAGTCAAAGAAGAACTGACCCTGCCACCAGGCCACATAGAAATATCCCATGACCCAGGGGCCCTTGATCTGTCGTTTTCTGACCTCATCCCTCACTCAAATGTCACCAGAGCCATCTCCAGAGCTCCTACACCATTTTGTCCTTGCTGCAGCCCGGCAGTTTCATCCCCACATTTGCAGTGTGAGAAGATACACAGAGGGACTCCAGGCCACCTGACCTCACCATTTTATGTCAACTTTGCATGTGTGCTTGTGAAAAGTAGAAACAGTGTGTGGGGAAGAGAAGAGGAAGAGGATGGAGTGTTTTCTTCTCCCCAACACACTTCTCATGGGGAAGTTGGCCCATAACATGTGACCCACTCATGACCAAGGAGGACAACCTAGGCAGCATTCCCAGATCGGGAAGCTGCCCTTCTGTGTCCTCTGCATTTCTTTAGGTGTACTCCCATGCCCCTGCACATCAGAGCCCACCCTCAATGTCCCCATGATGATAGCAGGATGCTCAGATGGAACCCCAGTGCCATCTGCTCCATTCTGAAACTCTCTTCCCCCCAGTGGGAATCTGTGGGACCTGTGGTCCACTCTCTTAGGAATAAGTTGAGTGACTGGCAGGTGAATCATGACTTCTCATATGACCTAGGATGCTTCTTAGTGGACATAGCTAGGTGAGTTTAATCTCCTGCACTGAGAAAATTTATGTTTCCACAGAGGCTATGGGTACATCAACCAAAATGCTCTAGGGGAGACACACATTC
>NW_007196294.1:0-728 GCF_000164805.1 Carlito syrichta | reverse complement strand
CGTTTTCTGACCTCATCCCTCACTCAAATGTCACCAGAGCCATCTCCAGAGCTCCTACACCGTTTTGTCCTTGCTGCAGCCCGGCAGTTTCATCCCCACATTTGCAGTGTGAGAAGATACACAGAGGGACTCCAGGCCACCTGACCTCACCATTTTATGTCAACTTTGCATGTGTGCTTGTGAAAAGTAGAAACAGTGTGTGGGGAAGAGAAGAGGAAGAGGATGGAGTGTTTTCTTCTCCCCAACACACTTCTCATGGGGAAGTTGGCCCATAACATGTGACCCACTCATGACCAAGGAGGACAACCTAGGCAGCATTCCCAGATCGGGAAGCTGCCCTTCTGTGTCCTCTGCATTTCTTTAGGTGTACTCCCATGCCCCTGCACATCAGAGCCCACCCTCAATGTCCCCATGATGATAGCAGGATGCTCAGATGGAACCCCAGTGCCATCTGCTCCATTCTGAAACTCTCTTCCCCCCAGTGGGAATCTGTGGGACCTGTGGTCCACTCTCTTAGGAATAAGTTGAGTGACTGGCAGGTGAATCATGACTTCTCATATGACCTAGGATGCTTCTTAGTGGACAGAGCTAGGTGAGTTTAATCTCCTGCACTGAGAAAATTTATGTTTCCACAGAGGCTATGGGTACATCAACCAAAATGCTCTAGGGGAGACACACATTCCTGTGGAGGTTTGGGGAAGAGGGGGCTCCCTTTCCTGTCTCCCTTG
>NW_007196293.1:0-810 GCF_000164805.1 Carlito syrichta | reverse complement strand
CACAAGCGACAGAAACCCGCTGACCCCAGGAACTCGCGTACTTGTCGGACATTCTGCGGTGGGGGTATTTTTAAGACTGTCTCTTTCCTGGCGTCCGTCAGCCACCTCTGCCCTTCTTTTATTTTGTACCCCAGGTAGCTCACCTCTGTTCTGCAGATTTGTGCCTTTTTGGCTGAGGCGCGGTACCCCAGGGTGCCCAGAGTCTGCAGCAAGTCCTTGGTGCCTCGCAGGCATGTGTCTTGGTCCTCTGCCGCTAGTAGGATATCATCTACATACTGTAACAAGGTCAGGTTAGGGTTTCTCATACGGAACTCACTCAAATCTTCATGTAGAGCCTCATCAAAGATGGTGGGTGAGTTCTTGAATCCTTGGGGCAGTCGCGTCTAGGTGAGCTGGCCATTGATGCCTCTCTCCGGGTCCGTCCACTCGAAGGCGAAAATGTCCTGACTCCGTGGGGCCAAAAGCAGGCTGAAAAAGGCATCTTTTAAATCCAACACTGTGTACCATGTTCTGGTTGGGGGCAGAGCAGTAAGTAATGTGTAGGGATTCGGGACTGTAGGGTGTATGTCCATCACCCGCCTGTTGACCTCACGCAGATCCTGAACTGGCCTATAATCATTGGAGTTAGACTTTTTTATTGGTAAAAGGGGGGTATTCCAAGCTGACTGACAGGGCCGCAGTATTCCTGCATCTAGTAACCGCCGGATGTGAGGAGTTATGCCCTCTCGTGCGGCTAGGGGCATTGGGTACTGACGGACCCTGACCGGATCGGCTCCTGCTTTGAGCTCAATGAACACTGCCGGCCGGTGT
>NW_007196292.1:0-761 GCF_000164805.1 Carlito syrichta | reverse complement strand
AACTCAATAAGAACTCCATGATAGGGACGAACTCTCACATTTCAATAATTAGTCTGAATGTGAATGGACTAAATGCACCACTGAAAAGACATAGAATGACAAAATGGATAAAATATCACCAGGCAACAATATACTGCCTTCAAGAGACCCATCTCACTAGAAAGGACATACACAGACTCAAAGTAAGAGGATGGGAAACAAATTTTCAGGCGAATGAAACACAAAAGAAAGGAGGAGTCGCGATCCTAATTTCAGACAAAATACCATTTAAGCTATCAAAAATTTAAAAAGATACAGAGGGCCACTACATAATGATAAAAGGTTCACTCCATCAACAAGAAATATCTATCCTAAACATATATGCACTCAACATAGGTGCGCCAATATTCATAAAGCAACTTCTAGGAAAACTAAAGAAAGACATTGACTCTAACACCATAATAACTGAGGACTTTAATACACCACTCACACCTTAGACAGATCATCAGGACAAAAAATCAGCAAGGAGATCTGGAACCTCAATGAGACTCTGGACCAAATGGACTTAATTGATACCTATAGAACACTCCATCCAAAGACCACAGAATATACATTCTACTCATCACCACATGGAACATATTCTAAGATTGACCACATAATTGGACACAAATCAAGTATAAGCAAATTTAAAAGGACTGAAATTCTACCATGCACCTTCTCGGACCACAGTGGAATAAAAATAAACATTGACACCAACAAAGTCCCCCCCAAACCCACAAAGA
>NW_007196291.1:0-819 GCF_000164805.1 Carlito syrichta | reverse complement strand
TCCCAGTATATGTTATTGATGACAGTGGGGTCAGGGTTGCCTTAGGTGAGTTTGCATAGGGCTCATCACTACGTCAAGCCAGCATGAGGTTGATCTGGGTCACGTCCCCAACCACATCCCTAGGGATGTGGCCAGTCCACTTGGAGAGTGCTTCCAAGTTCACAGTCTTGATGACCTGACTTGATGACCTGTCTTGGATAGAGAGACACCACCAAGCTTGCCAATGTGGTCCTCGTGGTGCAAAACAGTATCACCCCAGGCGATGCCCAGGAAGTGAAGGATGAGCTTGAGGAAGTGCCGCAGGTGCAACACCAGCTGCTTGTAGTACAGGGGCAGACACTTGTCTCTGCCCACCGCCATGCACTGTGCATACATAACCTCGATGGTTTGTTCTACTTGAGGCAATCGTGGTAGTTGCTGAGGTTGAAGCCAGTGATGGTAACCTTGCATATGATCATGGAGTGCACGGAGGCCCGGCCATCATGTACCATCAGCAGGAACTTGGAGTTGGGGTACAGGCACGACAGGTACACAGAGGACTTGAGCGTGAAGGGGTCCTTGTTGCAGAGCACGTGGGCCAACTAGCCATGCTTGGCAATAACCTCCAGGATGAAGGCTTGTATGGTGGGTCCAGCACCTCGTCCATCACACCCACCTTGTCCAGCCTCAGCTTTTCGCAGCCAGACTTGGACCAGACCTAGTATGTGGCCAGCACACACAGAATCATGCGCATCTCCTCACTGCAGTGCATCTCGGAGTAGGCGTCCAGCATGGCTTCGCCTTAGCAGTACTCCATGCGGTCAGCTCGCATCATCACCA
>NW_007196290.1:0-815 GCF_000164805.1 Carlito syrichta | reverse complement strand
GATTTTCTGTGTATTTTTTTACACACACCCTCCATGAAAGAACTTCCTTTTAATTTCCAGTAAATTGAAACGTGTCTATGAATGACTAAAAACAATTTTCTAGTGAAAAATATAAAGATCATCACCGAAGTGGGTTAGAGAAATATAAAACATATGTAGATATTTTAGAAAATGTGTAAATCATTTACAGTTACATTAGACATACTTTATTTTAATGCAGAATATGATATAAATGTCCAAATGGACTTTTGTTATATTTCATTGTCTCATCTGTTTTAACAGGTTATGCAGTATACACTTCACAATAGAGTATAATTTATCAGGATAGAAACCATTTAAAAAGGAAAAATTTACTGAAGCTGTAGATAATCCAGCCAAATGAAATCATGTCTACGTGTGTTTTGGACTACCTAACACAGCACATGTGACTATTCCCAAAGTAAAATCTTAGACTACTTTATATTTAATTCCATTTCATCCAGCAACATTTTTTGAATGCCACATACTGTAAAAAATTCCGTAATTGCATCTAAGGTACGGTCACTGATCTCACAGAACTGACTGTCTAATGAGAAATAAAACAAACATGGAAATTAATTACGATATAAAATTGAATAAGATGAGCAAAACTGGAAAAACAGAAGTGCTTACCCTAAACTGTAAGACAAACTAAGCAGTGACTGTTTCTTCACATATTTTCTCTAAATACTTGTGTTTATTTATATCATTTATTCTTACAATGCTGGGGTTGCACTTTTGTATTTTGTTTCCTGCTCTTTAAATTTGGCATATATCATAAAAGTTCTTTCATATCC
>NW_007196289.1:0-1012 GCF_000164805.1 Carlito syrichta | reverse complement strand
GGTAGTTGAGGGAAACTGCTAGGGGAGGGAGAGACATACCTCATCAACAAGGGTACCTGCATAATCAAATTTGTACACAAAACCCTAAATTGTACCCCGCATCTTTATACTAATATATATATATTAGTGTATATATATATATATATCTTTAGATGACTGTATTAAATGACTGTTATAATGAAATTATTTTACTCTGCTCGCTTAAATGTTGAAGAATGACAAAAACATGATGCTTATTTTGTCATGTTAATAGTCATTTTTTTCTCCTGACTACAGTTGGATAACATCAGCTCCACAATAATTAATTGATTTAACAAACATTTAACAAGTACACAAATACACCAAAATGAAATACAATAAAATATGTCATCAACATCTCTGGTGACACTTTTTCTCTGGTTTATTACTGTGAAAGAGGTAGGATGACAAGCATCTACTTTACTTAGAAATAGATTTAAAATAAAAGGAGATGGGCTCAGTGGCTCAATCTGTAATCCCGTGCCTTAAGAGGCTGAGGTGAGTGAATTGCCTGAGCCCGCAGGCTAGACCTCATCTCTACAATAAATCAAAAAATTATTAGCCTGGCATGGTAGATTGCACCTGTAGTCTCAGCTACTTGGAAGGCTGAGGCAGAAGCATTGCCGGAGTCCAGCAGGTTGAGGCTGTGGTGGCCGGGAGCGGCCACTGCACTCCAGTCTGGGCAACAGAGTTAGACTCCAACTCAAAAAAAAAAAAATACAATAAAAATAAAAGGAATGGAACCAAACCATATGTCTTCTTTCATATTCATTCAGAATGTTCATCCAGTCTACAAAAAAACAACCCCTGTCTATTCTATTTCTAGCAGTGATAATATAATTCAAACTTTATGGAATTGTTATTATCTTGGTATTTTCTGTGTGTTTGCTGCTATATTTCCAGCGCCCAGCACATAGTATGTGCTTAATAAAGACTTGGCCTAATGAATAAAAACAAGAACAAATGACCAAAAAAATCGATGCATTCAATGTAT
>NW_007196288.1:0-885 GCF_000164805.1 Carlito syrichta | reverse complement strand
TCACGAATTGGATGTCAGTTCCAATTTCCATAAGGATGTGTCTGTATTTTCTATAGCTGGCCTTGTGGTGACAGATACCCTCAGTGTTTGTTTGTGTGAGAAATACTTTATTTCTTCTTTATTTATGAAACTTAATCTTGTGGTATACAAAATCCTTGACTAACTATTACTCTGTTTGAGAAAAATAAAGATGAGGCCCAATTCTTTTTACCTCTGAGAAGTCTGCTGTTATGTGGTAAGTTTAGCTTTGTAAGTTATTTGATGTTTTTGTATCAATGCTCCTAAAATTCTTTCTGTCACATTGCATGGTTAGATGATTATATGCCTTGAGTATGACCTTCCTGCAATGAATTTTATGGGGGGTCTTCATGATTCTTCATCTGAGTGTTTAAAGCTCTAGCATGGTCAGGGAAGATTTTTTTTCCATTTTTCTTTCAAATAGTTTTTTCCAAACCTGTTGTGTTCCCTTTTTTCCTTAGAAACACCTATTAATCTTTGGTTTGGACATTTTACATAATCATACAATTCTTAGAGATTTTGTTCTATCCTCTTGATTATTTTCTCCTCATTTTTTCTGCTTGAATAAAATCAAGAGTTTTGTCATGTCCTGAGATCCTTTCTTTTTTGCTTGATTTAGTCTACAGTTAAAACTTTCCATTGCATTTTGTAATTCCCAGAATGATTCTTTCATTTCTAAAATTTTAGCTTTTTAAAAACGTGTCAATCTCTTTGCAAAGTTTTTCATTTATGACCTTAATAGTTTTTTTTTTTGGAGGGGGTTAATTGTTTAATGTTTTTCTTTACTTTTCTCCTGAAGCTTATTGATCAATTTTATAATCAAACTTTTTTATTCTATGCCTGAAATTTCAAAGATTTTATTTTTGT
>NW_007196287.1:0-1094 GCF_000164805.1 Carlito syrichta | reverse complement strand
TAAAAATCAAATAGTAGCTGTCACACTCTTGAACAAGGAAATGCAGGGCTGCCAAGATGGCGGTCATGGGCTGAAGCAGACAGAGTTTCGGTAATTAACGAAACAAAAGAAAACGTTCTGCCTGGCTAGGGGCAGGGCGACAAAACTATCATGGTAATTTAGTTTCTAATCTTAGTCCTAGGAGAAACTGCCTTTGGGAACAAGAGCTGACTAACCAGTCTACAAGGAAATAGAAGTTTAAAAATATCTAGAAAAAAGTACAACTTAGAAGGGACAAGGTCATATAAAATAATTCTTACTGTGCAACTTTCCATCAGATGTATAGAGATTTACTTATAAATTTTACTGCCATGTATGCTCACTGGTCACTAATCACATGCCAATATCATAGGTATAACTGATCCTATGTCAGAGGCGATCTTCCAGATGGGCCTTTACAGGCCTCAGCCATGTAGCTATAGATGTTGGCTCCCAAAATGAGACTTCTTGCCATTTATTCTTTTTACATTAATCCTTATTTCCATTGTGTTGTCAATGTCAGGTTTTCTTAGGTAGTGGTATTTTCTCTCTGTATTTTAAATACTAAAAAATTGAGTTTCTGGCCTACAGATTTATTTCATCTACATCATCGCTCACAAATTCAGATAGCATCGTAAAATAAACCTGTATGCCTTTATCTGAAATACTTTTGGAGGTTGATCACATTAAACAAACTCCCTTCAAATTTAATGCAGATATCTTCACTAAAAATGCAGACCATAGGGTCATCATTGGCACACCTTTTTGTTTTGTATGCTACACTTTTAATGTTTTATACAATATAATTCAGAGGAATAAATATGTCAACAATGCACCTTAAAGATCTGGAATCCATATGTGGTCAGAAGGATTCTGCTGAGCACTGAGAGATACAAACCCATACACATTAGTGTCTTCGCTCTCAAGGTGTTTCTTTAGAGGTTTATTTGTTTTCATTAATTTCCCAATATCTTACAAATGACAGCATAGTATTTTTTAAACTTACTGATTCTCTGCAGTACTTATGGTGCATATTCATTCTCTTTAAAATTTGAAGATGTCTTGAAAAGGTAGTG
>NW_007196286.1:0-835 GCF_000164805.1 Carlito syrichta | reverse complement strand
TTTAAAATTTGAAGATGTCTGAAAAGGTCGTGTGTGACCTACTATATTATATATGCTGCTGGGGGAAATTCATAAAAACATAAATTTTACATAAGAAGAGACCTTAGAAATGAGCTCTGAGAGTCTGCTGTCCCTCTTTTCATCTCCTTTTCCCATTTTAAGAATGAGAAAACTGAGACTCATGAGAGCTAACCAGTTGCTTACTACCACACCATTGAGCAATAAAACAAGTTTCTTAAGTTACCTGGAGTGCTCTTTCAAATAAAAACTATGAAAATTAGCAGATAAATTTTCAGCCCCCACAACCAACAGTAATTGGGGCACCTATCTCATCTGGTAATCATGGACATTTTTATATTAAGGATGCTATGACAGGTATCAGGCATGGGACTTTCAGCATCAGGAAGAACATCTGTGTTTGCATAGGAGAATCTGTCAATAGGGATCATCTTAGTTCCTCGCTTAGTGAAAGACCTTTGATCATGTACCTCAATAGGGGAAAAATAAATCCTCCTCTCAAATATAAAGTTTCCTATTCTGGTATAGGTAAGTATGGGAAATGATATAACTTTTTCACTTGATCTAGTTTTATTACATTTCAGGTGTTCATAATCATTGAGAATAAATCTCAGTCATTATAATAAATCATATATTATCAGTGGTGGATTTTGTGTGACTAAAGCGTGTAATATCTTAATTAATGGCTTTCAGCCATTTCATCAGATTGGATACTTTCATCATTGTTGAGGTGTTTTTATTTATTGTTTTTTGGTTTTTGGGTTTTGGGTTTTTTTTGAGTTGGAGTCTCACTCTGTCACCCAGACTGGAGTACAGG
>NW_007196285.1:0-1234 GCF_000164805.1 Carlito syrichta | reverse complement strand
AGAACGTTTGATGACTCGAACCCGGTGAATCTGTGGGCAACTTCCTAGTCTCAGGAGCCTCTGGGCTTCCCTGGTGGGTTTCACCTCATCCAGGGAACGGACCGGCCACCTTTAGATCTGTCCATTCAAGAATTTGGAGCGGGAAGTTGAATCGCTAATAGCGATAACCTAACGAGAATCGGTTTGAGGCGATGGCCCGTTCAGGAAATTATACGTAAACCGGGCCAAAATTTTACCTTTTAATACCAGTCAGATATGGGATCGGATTATATGGCTCACACCCGATTACAGTAGACCTTATGGTCCTTAAGGACGGCGATCTTTTTATCACCGATCGGACTCAGAGGCCGGGGGCATAGCGGTGAGCTCCCCGTGGGACTCGGTGGCCGTGTGTGTGGCACTGGTTTACGGCCTCAGCTTCCCCCCCCCCCGTGGATCGGCGGATGCGCTCTGCACTCTGAGCTTCCCAAGGGCCCGAGGACTCGATTCTAGCACCCTGCGACAAGCACACGTAGCCGACTTGCCCTATCTGCACACTCGATGGACCGGATCTGTTTTCAATGGTACGTTTATGTTCATCGTCTCTTTTCGCTCAATATAGGGCTGAATGGCATGTCCTTCCACATCGAACCCTTGGCTAAGTTCAGGGTTACAAAACCGATGGCTTTAGATCTTGCCACGACTCGAGGAGGCACACGTGAATCATCCATACCGAGGGTTGCGCTTTTTTTTTTCTTTGAGTTGCGGTCTCGCTCTGTCGCCCGGGCTGGAGAACGGTAGCAGGCTCACGGCCACCACAGCCTCGACCTACTGGGCTCAGGGGATACTTCCATCTCAGCCTGACAGATGGCTGGAAGTACAGGCACGTGCCAGCGTGCCGGGCCGAGAGGGTCACGCTTTTATTCCAGAGGAATCGGGGAACGTCACGGCAACGCTAAGCCAGATGGGACCGGCGTGAATACTATAGGTGACGTGAATGTTTACGCCGGAAAGGTTTCCGATTGGTTTTCCGATGCGTTTTCTTGCCTCCCACCGAGATAACGGGGCCTCCTTTCAGGCATAGGGAAGTTCTTCTTCACTATGTTTATAATACCGATGTTCGTATGTTTAAGCCGTCACGCTCTATACCCCATGTGTTATTCGAATTCCTGCGCTCGTGACTGAGCCTATCGAGTGTGACAGCCAGCGGAGGGAAAGAGGCAGAGTCGCGTTTCCGTGAAGGCGGCATGACGTA
>NW_007196284.1:0-839 GCF_000164805.1 Carlito syrichta | reverse complement strand
GGGCCTGGTTTCCTGCTCCCAAAGCCTCTCCCTCTCAGCTTCTTCAGAGCATGGGTCTCTGGTCTCCCAGAAAGCAGCTACATGCCTGGTTCTCCTCATAGGGGTGGAGGGAAGGGAATCATCTGTTTGTTTGTTTGTTTTCCTTCCACCCACTGTAAGACCTCCAAGGGACTGTGCACAGCAATTGGACTTCTTCCCATTGGACTATTGGGCCTTCCTCCTCTGGACACTTTTCTTAATTATTTCGTTTTTCAGAAAATGTGTTCATGACCTCTCTCCTGTCTTCTTGGTTATTGGGGTTCATACTGGTGTAAAAGTTTTTTTAAAAAATTTTGTTATCATGTTCATGTCACTTAAGGAAGGAGAGGAGATAAGCCCAGTTTGCACCTCAATGAGTTTGTTTAACTAGAAAACTGTACAAATGGGAACCCCCACAACCAGAATTTACTTATTAAAAATTGTGTTTTTATTCTTGCATGTGTAAACTTCAGTCACCTTCAAAGGACTCTCTGTTTGAGGCTATACACCTGTCGGGATGCTTTTTCCACTGCTCATAACATTTTTTGAGGGCATCTATCTTGATCCCTTTTAGGGCTTTTGCTGTTTTTTCCTTTCACGTTTTCCACACTGGCAAAATGTTTCTCTGTGAGGATTTTTTTCATCTGGGGAAATGAATAAAATGTCGTTTAGGGTGAGATTGGGGAACAGGGAATGAGAGGCATGGTGGGCATGTTGTTTTTGGTAAAAAAATGCTGAACACTCAACAAGGTGTGAGCACGTGTGCTTATAAATCACCCACCATGAAACAGACAAATGGATTGAAAGAATCTTTTAAAAAA
>NW_007196283.1:0-784 GCF_000164805.1 Carlito syrichta | reverse complement strand
TCCAACAGTACATTGAAAGGAGTTTATGAAATGTGCCTTTCGGTGTGGAAGAGAGAGGCTCAAAGGTAGAAGTCACATACTCACTGTCCTATGCAGTGGGGCCATGACTTGGCTCGGAGGAGGAGGATCGAGTGAAGGGGTTACCATCTCAGCATCTCTTTCATCAGGATCCCTTGCTGTTAATGGTGATTTCATTCCTTGCCTTTTGTCTTGGTGTTGGCACCGGGAGCGCATCTCCAACCGTCCTTTGTAACATTTAGTAGCCTTAACAAATCCTCCTTGCTCCTGTGGAAAGCTTCCTCACGTTGTTATTCAGAGGAACTGAACCAGTCAGTGGGACTGTGTTGCCTCATAGCACCCAGCTCAATTTTGGTTCAAAAGAGGAAAGATAGTAGTGAATTGAAGAAAAGGGAACACATGACAAGGTATATTCTGACCAAATCAAGTCTGCAGCCATTCAGGGGAGTAGAAGAGAGGACAGGGACAGAAACAAAGAGTAGATTGCCCATTATGCCTTTGCTTCTCAAGTTAAGATGCTGGACTCTAGCATCCAGTGGCTGTGGAAGAAAAACTTGACCAATCACAGGTCCCAGTTATGAGTATGCTGTAGGAGGATAAAGAAGACTGTTTTCTGATGCTTTAGCATCAGCTTAAGAGCTACTTGGCTTTAGCCAAAAGACTTTTCAGTCTTAGATGGAAAACTGAATTCAGACTACTAGAACCTAGCTGGGAGAGAAGGAGGCCAATCCAGGAGTAAAGGCCTCAGGAAGAGGATAGAGCCAGG
>NW_007196282.1:0-793 GCF_000164805.1 Carlito syrichta | reverse complement strand
ACATTGAAAGGAGTTTATGAAATGTGCCTTTCGGTGTGGAAGAGAGAGGCTCAAAGGTAGAAGTCACATACCACTGTCCTATGCAGTGGGCCATGACTTGGCTAGGAGGATGTGGATCGAGTGAAGGGTTACCATCTCAGCATCTCTTTCATCAGGATCCCTTGCTGTTAATGGTGATTTCATTCCTTGCCTTTTGTCTTGGTGTTGGCACCGGGAGCGCATCTCCAACCATCCTTTGTAACATTTAGTAGCCTTAACAAATCCTCCTTGCTCCTGTGGAAAGCTTCCTCACGTTGTTATTCAGAGGAACTGAACCAGTCAGTGGGACTGTGTTGCCTCATAGCACCCAGCTCAATTTTGGTTCAAAAGAGGAAAGATAGTAGTGAATTGAAGAAAAGGGAACACATGACAAGGTATATTCTGACCAAATCAAGTCTGCAGCCATTCAGGGGAGTAGAAGAGAGGACAGGGACAGAAACAAAGAGTAGATTGCCCATTATGCCTTTGCTTCTCAAGTTAAGATGCTGGACTCTAGCATCCAGTGGCTGTGGAAGAAAAACTTGACCAATCACAGGTCCCAGTTATGAGTATGCTGTAGGAGGATAAAGAAGACTGTTTTCTGATGCTTTAGCATCAGCTTAAGAGCTACTTGGCTTTAGCCAAAAGACTTTTCAGTCTTAGATGGAAAACTGAATTCAGACTACTAGAACCTAGCTGGGAGAGAAGGAGGCCAATCCAGGAGTAAAGGCCTCAGGAAGAGGATAGAGCCAGGTCATGTATATGGCCAGTTCTG
>NW_007196281.1:0-790 GCF_000164805.1 Carlito syrichta | reverse complement strand
CTCAGAGGTTGAAATGACTTATATTACCAGCAGTGTATAAGAATTCCTTGTCTCTGAATTCTCACCAACGTCTTTACTTATTACATTTAAATTTCAGCCATTCTGAAAGGTGTAAGATGATATCTTATCGTGGCTCTAACTTGAATTTCTCTGATAATTAGTAATATGAGCAACTAAAACATATTTGGTAACAACTCATGTTTTCTGTTTATGCTTTTAGCCCACTTTTTTAATAGGGTTGTTTTTTCTTCTCGGTTGATTGAGTCCTTGTAGATTCTAGATATTAGTATTTTGTCAAATGCATAGTTTACAAATATTCCCCAGAGGTTGGGAACCCAAATACAGTCTAGGAAGTCTCACTGAGTTGAAGTGGAAATCAAAGGAGGCGGTTTCAAGTTGTGGAGCAGAGTTTTATAAAAAAGAAAAGTTATGCAAAAACTCCCAAACACAAAAATCCATAAATCTGAATAGGTGTCTCCTTTAGGCTAGTCTAGATGTTTGGCCCCTCTTGTGTAAAGTAAAAGTACAAAAGTTATAAAGAATAAAGCACGAGTTGTAAGATTAAGAACTCCCATCGCTCACAGAGGGTTAGAAAAATGGTTAAGAATATTTGTGAACTTTGAAAATCAAAAAAAATAAAAAGACTCCTTTGTGTTCATCTAGGACATACAACGGAGAAGTCTGAAGGACAAATTATTTGCAAATAGAAGGTCATCAAAGAGTAGTCATATAAAAAAATTTTAAAGAGTGCTAAAAAGGATTAGACTAATTTGAAATTAGCTTAAAAAAG
>NW_007196280.1:0-896 GCF_000164805.1 Carlito syrichta | reverse complement strand
CTCAATCACTGGGGTGCTGTGAGGATGCAATCAGTTAAAACACACAGTGATTTAGAATATTGCCTGATGTATAGTAAGCCTCAGTAAATATTAGCTGTTATCATTTTTATTATCATAATTATCAACACTTTTTTCTGTTACAGATGTTGGCAACCCTCTTCTATAAATGATTAGGTACTAAATAATTTAGGCTTGGGAGCTATAAGGTCCCAAGCACTCATCTCTGCCATTGCAGTTTGAAAGCAGCCACAGACACTGTATAAACAAATGGGTGCAACGGTGTTCCAAAAAAACTTTACTCCCAAAAAAATAGCAGCCAGTTAGTTCATGGGCTGCAGTTTATCAAATCCTATCTTAAACTACTGGAATTTGTTCCAGGAGTTATCCTGAAAGAGGTCCCACAGAATCAAAAAAAAAAAAAAAAATGTAGAAACTCCTTTAGCTTAGTACATCAAATAAAGCTAAGTTACAAAACTGTTCTTATTTGCCACAAAAGCTTGAAAATTTCCTGCAGCTTTTAGATAAAGTTAAATGAAAAAGTTCCTGACTTCATTAAGTCTATTGAGTTAATTTATAAAGTTTATAACTTGAGTTTTGAAAGTTATAAATAAATGCAACATGAAGAAAAGTCACTGAACACCTTTTGATCAATATTCGTATTTACTGAATACTACTACAAGACAGGTGCTAGTGATGATAAGATGAAAATATATAACCAATGACATCTTGGAATTCAAAATACAGTGAAGTAGCAGATATTCAAACAAGAAAATAATAACAAGTTAGATGTTATGACAGAAACTAAGAATTAATTATGGGCATGCAAAGAAGAGATCCCAGACCAGCCAGGGGAAAGAGAGGTATCTTTGACTGTGGCAACTCATGAGACACATTAT
>NW_007196279.1:0-917 GCF_000164805.1 Carlito syrichta | reverse complement strand
ATTTGTTCCATTCCAGGAGTTATCCTGAAAGAGGTCCCACAGAATCAAAAAAAAAAAAAATGTAGAAACTCCTTTAGCTTAGTACATCAAATAAAGCTAAGCTACAAAACTGTTCTTATTTGCCACAAAAGCTTGAAAATTTCCTGCAGCTTTTAGATAAAGTTAAATGAAAAAGTTCCTGACTTCATTAAGTCTATTGAGTTAATTTATAAAGTTTATAACTTGAGTTTTGAAAGTTATAAATAAATGCAACATGAAGAAAAGTCACTGAACACCTTTTGATCAATATTCGTATTTACTGAATACTACTACAAGACAGGTGCTAGTGATGATAAGATGAAAATATATAACCAATGACATCTTGGAATTCAAAATACAGTGAAATAGCAGATATTCAAACAAGAAAATAATAACAAGTTAGATGTTATGACAGAAACTAAGAATTAATTATGGGCATACAAAGAAGAGATCCCAGACCAGCCAGGGGAAAGAGAGGTATCTTTGACTGTGGCAACTCATGAGACACATTATTCATACCAGTACACTGCTGAGGGAGAAAGGAGGAGCTATTGACAATTAAATTGGGGGCCTGGTAGAGTAGTTCATACCTGCAATCCCAGCACTTTGAGAGTTCAAGGCAGGAGAACTGCTTGAGTCCAGGAGTTTGAGACAAGCCTGGGCAACAGAGTGAGACCTATTGCCACAAAAAAAATCAAAACATTAGCCAGGTGTAGTGGCATGCACCAGTACTCCCCATTACTCAGGAGACTGAGGCAGAAGGATCACATGAGCACAGGTGTTTGAGGCTGCAGTGAGCAGTGATTGTGTCACTGTACTCCACACTGGGTGACAGAGTGAAAGTCAGATTTTCAAATAATAATCACAATGAAATTGAGAACACAGGTGTAAACTATGAC
>NW_007196278.1:0-1474 GCF_000164805.1 Carlito syrichta | reverse complement strand
CAGGAAATTAGCGAAGTGCAGGGCCATTCTTGATATTTCCTAAAGTGCAAATGAAATGAGATAACATACGTATAAAAAGTATCAAAATTATCTAACTGAAAAATTTTTCTAAAAATTATCTTAAAATCAATGACGGGCATGGTGGTTCAACCAAAAAAAAAATTATCTTAAAATCAGAGATAAACAAAAATTGTATTTAATAGCTTGATTTAATTTTTCTCTTTACTTGAGGGGCTAGGCTCTTCATTGCTGAAAATCGTGTATGATTCAGTGTTAGATATTTGCTGTTTAAATTTGCATTACACTTCTTTCTTAGATAATATACTTTGATGTTCATAGGAGTGCTCTATTCGAGTTGTCGTCATTCTCACTTAGGAACCCAGGTTGCCCTAGTAGCCACTGGAGAATTGCAGGTTCCTTGGTGGGCAGGGAGGGAACGAGCGTGGCAAAACTAACAGTGGTCTTAGTCTCCACCGGAAAGCGATGTCGGTCACTGGCCAGAACAAGTCACCTGAGCATGTCTGACTTCCAGAGGGAAGGAGTGGTGGTGGGACATGAGGGGAAGATGCTGAAATCTTAATGAACAGCAATACAGGATACCACAAAGGCCTCCGGTTCTTTCAGAATTCTTTCTCCTGTCTGTGAGACTAATCTTTCTACCAGGAAGTTCCACAGTGCCCCCAACTTTTGAACCTCTCTCTCCCCATGGCTTACCTTTTCCCTCGTGAGTTAGTCCCTTCCGATATTCAATCGGTTAACGTTTATTAGAACAGCCACCATGAAAACCCCATTTTCCAGTACTGTGAGTTTATTTTTCAATCCTACCCTCCAGAATCCACAGATAAATCACTTTTCTCATGAAGGCTTCTTGATGACTGCAGCCCATACCAAGTGCTTCGAATTCCTTTACTGTCACAGATACAAAGTCATCACAAAAGCTGTTCTACAACATTTTCTAATGTGTTTTCTGGCTGAATGTTTGTTTCTTCGACAAGCGGACAGACTCAGAGTAAGAGCAGCATTTTCTGTGCCTCCCATGATCCTCACCCTGAAGACCGTGTGAAAGACCAGGCAGAGAAACATTTAATCCTTTTAAAATGTAAATGTCTAAAGGAGAAGGAACCGACTCAAGCTTCAGGAAGTAGCTGTGAGGACAGGGCGGCAGAAAATGACAGAAAATCTGAATATGGAACCGATGCAGCAGCTCGGTTTCTTGCCTTGAAGTGACAACAACCAGAGAGGGAGTCGGGTGCGGACGGAGGAGCTGGGCGCTCAGAACAGACACTGGCACTAGTGGAGGAGGGTGATCTGAGCATTGGGGTGTTGTGGAACACAGGGCCAGAGGAACCAACCGGCTTTATCCATTGTGTTTTACAAGGTCTTCACTGGTAGGCTTTTATCTGTTTGTGGCCAGAAGACCTGACTGTGAGTGGTGTCGAGAATGAGCAACCGGGCTGGAAACAGAAGGAAGGGC
>NW_007196277.1:0-735 GCF_000164805.1 Carlito syrichta | reverse complement strand
GACGGAGAGCTGGGCGCTCAGAACAGACACTGGCACTAGTGGAGGAGGGTGATCTGAGCATTGGGGTGTTGTGGAACACAGGGCCAGAGGAACCAACCGGCTTTATCCATTGTGTTTTACAAGGTCTTCACTGGTAGGCTTTTATCTGTTTGTGGCCAGAAGACCTGACTGTGAGTGGTGTCGAGAATGAGCAACCGGGCTGGAAACAGAAGGAAGGGCCTTGAGCCCCAGGCACAGGACTCCGCAGCCCCCTAGAACCCTAGACCGAGCAAAGAGTTGCCTAGTGCCTGCTGAGAGCCCGCAACTCATTTTCAGGGCTGTTGCACCGAGGCACAGAGTTGGGAGGAAGACCCCAGAGATGAAGACAAAGTTACCCTGGAGAGTGTGTGATCTCACGGGAGATAGCACGTAGGAAATATGGTGGGCCAGGAAGCAGCGACTAATGGACATTAGCGCTAAGGACCAAGTGCCGCTACTGGAGGCCATGCGAAGGCATCACAGATCTCTGGGACTAGAGTCCGTGATTGTAGAATCACAGAATACCAAAATGTCAGAATTGGAGGTGACTTTACAGATTAGACAAATTAGTTCATCTATTTTCCACTGGGGAATTGGAGATAATCAGTGATTTGCCAAATTATTTAAGTTAACATTCACGAGTCACCTAGTCTGGTACCTGGCAATGGAGCCCACCGCCCCCTATGTCAATACTCTTACCATGGTCTCTCAGAGACT
>NW_007196276.1:0-782 GCF_000164805.1 Carlito syrichta | reverse complement strand
GGCACTAGTGGAGGAGGGTGATCTGAGCATTGGGGTGTTGTGGAACACAGGGCCAGAGGAACCAACCGGCTTTATCCATTGTGTTTTACAAGGTCTTCACTGGTAGGCTTTTATCTGTTTGTGGCCAGAAGACCTGACTGTGAGTGGTGTCGAGAATGAGCAACCGGGCTGGAAACAGAAGGAAGGGCCTTGAGCCCCAGGCAAAGGACTCCGCAGCCCCCTAGAACCCTAGACCGAGCAAAGAGTTGCCTAGTGCCTGCTGAGAGCCCGCAACTCATTTTCAGGGCTGTTGCACCGAGGCACAGAGTTGGGAGGAAGACCCCAGAGATGAAGACAAAGTTACCCTGGAGAGTGTGTGATCTCACGGGAGATAGCACGTAGGAAATATGGTGGGCCAGGAAGCAGCGACTAATGGACATTAGCGCTAAGGACCAAGTGCCGCTACTGGAGGCCATGCGAAGGCATCACAGATCTCTGGGACTAGAGTCCGTGATTGTAGAATCACAGAATACCAAAATGTCAGAATTGGAGGTGACTTTACAGATTAGACAAATTAGTTCATCTATTTTCCACTGGGGAATTGGAGATAATCAGTGATTTGCCAAATTATTTAAGTTAACATTCACGAGTCACCTAGTCTGGTACCTGGCAATGGAGCCCACCGCCCCCTATGTCAATACTCTTACCATGGTCTCTCAGAGACTCAGACACAGAGCTGAGGTGGTCATAGGGTCTTCTGACTCCCCATCCCTGAACGTTGCAAATGTGATAAATCAGCCTCG
>NW_007196275.1:0-684 GCF_000164805.1 Carlito syrichta | reverse complement strand
CCTGGAGAGTGTGTGATATCATGGGAGATAGCACGTAGGAAATATGGTGGGCCAGGAAGCAGCGACTAATGGACATTAGCGCTAAGGACCAAGTGCCGCTACTGGAGGCCATGCGAAGGCATCACAGATCTCTGTGACTAGAGTCCGTGATTGTAGAATCACAGAATACCAAAATGTCAGAATTGGAGGTGACTTTACAGATTAGACAAATTAGTTCATCTATTTTCCACTGAGGAATTGGAGATAATCAGTGATTTGCCAAATTATTTAAGTTAACATTCACGAGTCACCTAGTCTGGTACCTGGCAATGGAGCCCACCGCCCCTTATGTCAATACTCTTACCATGGTCCCTCAGAGACTCAGACACAGAGCTGAGGTGGTCATAGGGTCTTCTGACTCCCCATCCCTGAACGTTGCAAATGTGATAAATCAGCCTCGTGCGAGGCCCTTGCTTGTGCCTGACATCTGGACACTAGGCCTCACCAGAAGACTCTCCGTTCTCCACCTCTAGATAGCACCTCTGGCCTTCCTGATTTCTGGTCAGTGGGTCAAGGATATTAAGTTGCATCTGTTTTAGAACCTCCTAACCGTGCCAATGCTACTGTGTTGTTCTGGGTACTTCCTATTTAACAGTATTTCCTTTGGGGATGGGCTTTCGTGGCTGGCACTCTCCTGTGGGAGGG
>NW_007196274.1:0-794 GCF_000164805.1 Carlito syrichta | reverse complement strand
ATGGAGCCCACCGCCCCATATGTCAATACTCTTACCATGGTCTCTCAGAGACTCAGACACAGAGCTGAGGTGGTCATAGGGTCCTCTGACTCCCCATCCCTGAACGTTGCAAATGTGATAAATCAGCCTCGTGCGAGGCCCTTGCTCGTGCCTGACATCTGGACACTAGGCCTCACCAGAAGACTCTCCATTCTCCACCTCTAGATAGCACCTCTGGCCTTCCTGATTTCTGGTCAGTGGGTCAAGGATATTAAGTTGCATCTGTTTTAGAACCTCCTAACCGTGCCCATGCTACTGTGTTGTTCTGGGTACTTCCTATTTAACAGTATTTCCTTTGGGGATGGGCTTTCGTGGCTGGCACTCTCCTGTGGGAGGGACCAGTGGACACTGGCCCGAGTCCAAGCAGCATAAAGCAACAGGCAAAACTCTTTCCATTGAGCTGTGTTTCCATGGTTGGTGGTCCACCCATGACTGCAGAGGCTGTCTTTCCAAGGGGCTATGCGATTGTTGATGCCATCGGCCCCCCTGCTTTTGAGGCCGAACAAGGACAGGACTCTGCTTCGCTCGTGTATTTAACCACCAGATTTTGCAGCGACGGTCCATCTAGAGTCACTCTACAGAACACAACCTTTAAAAACTTACTACATAGGCAATGTTTCACCATTAATCTCGCTTTGGACAATAGATGCCAGTCCGCTGTTCATCCACATACGAACAAGACACAGAGAGCGGCCGATTGCAACCCTTGCTTCATGATAATAATAAAAACCCCAGTCAGACACAGAAGCTCATGA
>NW_007196273.1:0-859 GCF_000164805.1 Carlito syrichta | reverse complement strand
TCAGAGACTCAGACACAGAGCTGAGGTGGTCATAGGGTCTCTGACTCCCCATCCTGAACGTTGCAAATGTGATAAATCAGCCTCGTGCGAGGCCCTTGCTCGTGCCTGACATCTGGACACTAGGCCTCACCAGAAGACTCTCCGTTCTCCACCTCTAGATAGCACCTCTGGCCTTCCTGATTTCTGGTCAGTGGGTCAAGGATATTAAGTTGCATCTGTTTTAGAACCTCCTAACCGTGCCAATGCTACTGTGTTGTTCTGGGTACTTCCTATTTAACAGTATTTCCTTTGGGGATGGGCTTTCGTGGCTGGCACTCTCCTGTGGGAGGGACCAGTGGACACTGGCCCGAGTCCAAGCAGCATAAAGCAACAGGCAAAACTCTTTCCATTGAGCTGTGTTTCCATGGTTGGTGGTCCACCCATGACTGCAGAGGCTGTCTTTTCAAGGGGCTATGCGATTGTTGATGCCATCTGCCCCCCTGCTTTTGAGGCCGAACAAGGACAGGACTCTGCTTTGCTCATGTATTTAACCACCAGATTTTGCAGCGACGGTCCATCTAGAGCCACTCTACAGACCACAACCTTTAAAAACTTACTAAATAGGCAATGTTTCACCATTAGTCTCGCTTTGGACAATAGATGCCAGTCCGCTGTTCATCCACATACGAACAAGACACAGAGAGTGGCCGATTGCAACACTTGCTTCATTATAATAATAAAAACACCAGTCAGACACAGAAGCTCATGACTGTGATCCCAGCATTTTGGGATGCAGTGGCAGGAGGATATGTTGAGCTTGGAAGTTTGTCGGGAAACTTCATCGTTATGAAAAATACAAAAAACCCTGGAGTATGGTGGG
>NW_007196272.1:0-802 GCF_000164805.1 Carlito syrichta | reverse complement strand
AGGTAAATATTAACTTAATTATCAAGGTATAGTATTTTAACCTGATTTTAGCCTATTTGCCTGTATTTCCAAAAAGTAGCTTGTTTTACTTCTTTTATCGCAGTATAGGAGGTCATATCATGGTAAGCATGAATTTGGTTTTGAGAAAAATTTGGTTTCCTACATGCAACCATGTGAATGTACGTTATTCATATTTCGTCATTTTCTGATGACTCTCAAATATGTTTTTGAAACTCGTGGATGAACATTTGTACAGTTTTGAGAACGTAGCTCTGAAACTATGATGTCATAACTATTATAGTCCATCTCTTTTCTTTACATAGGGGATGATTTCTCTCAAATGTATTCCTAAGATTGCAGTTTCTATACTGTAGGCTGTTAGCACATGAACAGCTAACCCCACAGTGTTTCACAATTGTAAAGCCTAACTCACACTTCTAACAGTATAAACATGCGCAATGCCTCTTTCTTCATGATTTTTCCAACATTATTCACGTTCCATTTTTCAATGTTTTTTAAAATTTTATTTTGTGGCTTGATTGTTAGAGTCAGAGTCTAACTCTGTCGCACAGAGTAGACGGTCACAGACACTGCAGCCTCCAACTCCTGGGCTCGGGCCACTCTTCCAGCTCAGCCTTCCAAGTGTCTGGAACTTTGTTGAGCTCAGGGAGAAACGAACTGAACGTGCACCACAGGGAGGAGAGTTTGATGGCACCTTTTTTTCCAAGTTGATGGGCGGGTGTCAGACAGGCCTGTTAGCGTCCTCTTGAGCCACAGCGCCATCGTGAGGAATAGTTTCATA
>NW_007196271.1:0-1338 GCF_000164805.1 Carlito syrichta | reverse complement strand
CAGGTCTACCCTGTGGTCAGGTGTGATTGTACCACTCTAGTACCGTCTGGGCATCAGAGTGAGGCCCTGACTCATAGAGAAACGCAACCCACAGATGCGGAAAACATATTTGCGAATGTACATCTGACAAGGGATGATCAGCTCGGAACTACAAGGAACTGCCACTTGCCGACAAGAAAAAAGCAAACAGCCTCATTTCACAGTGAGCAAAAGATATGAACAGACCCATCTCAACAGCAGACATACAAGCAGCCACCAAAGACATTGGAAAAAGCTCAGCCTCATTTGTCATCCGAAAATGCAAGTGAAAACGACCTTGAGGAGTCACCAATTTTCAGTCAGGATGGCTATCATCAATCATTCCCAAAACAACAGATGCTGGCGTGGAAATGACACAAAGGGAACACTTCTACACTGCTCGTGGGAGTGTAAACTCGGACCAGCTCTGTGGATAAGCATTTGGTGATTCCTAAACGATCTAAAAATCGACCCTGCCATCCTCCTACTGGGAACATACCAGGAAGAACGAAATCCCTCTCTCCAAGAGATATTTGCACATGTATGTTTATCGCCACATTGTTCGCAGTAGCAAGAACATGGAGCCAACCATCCTGCCCATCTAAAGAGGACTGGATTCAAAATATGTGGTACGTAGGAACAATGCCATATTATGCAGTCACAACGAGAACAAACTCACGAAGTTCACGGAAACCTGGATGGAGTTAGAGTCTATACTACTGGGTGACCTTCACGGAAGCAAAAACTGGGTATCACATGTACTCACTCATAAGTGGACCTTGCACAACCATCATAATAACGACAACAAAAAAGATTTTCAGAGTTGGGAGATGCAGGGGAGGGGGAGGGCCAGGACTTGCAGTAGTTGGATTCTGCCCGGGGTGCCGGGACGGTCGGGGACAGGCCTGAACAACAAGGGTTCCTGTAAAATGAATATTCATATATTTCACCTGAATTGTACCCTACCTCTTTCAAATTACAAATTAAGAAGCAAAAGTTTACACCAGAGCCCTGAATCCATACCCAGTCATTAGAAAGAACTTCTTGTTGCTGTAGCCTTAACCACTTTTTTCCACGCCGAAATAAAAACACAGACCCTTATTTTATTGAAACGTGCTTAGATAAAATATCCTGTTGCTGATTGTTAGTTAACTTATTTTTGAAATGTATCCCAGTTGACTGACTGGATATGTTTCATTGACGACAGCAACTGTATACTGCTACTTCAAATGCATTCTCCAGATGTGTGTCTTTTTCCCTGCGGAGGTATGTGGAGCTCTCTGGCATGTTTTCTTTCTGACCACGTTGGCGTGTTTCCCT
>NW_007196270.1:0-697 GCF_000164805.1 Carlito syrichta | reverse complement strand
AAATGAAAGAGAAATATTGCATTTGCTAATTGGAAACCAGGATATTATAAGATGCCAGTACTACCCAAAGCACTACAAATACAAAGAAATTTCTATCAGAATCCAAATGACATTTTTTTCCTATAGAAATAAAAAAAACAAAAAAAACAAAAAACACCCATCCTAAAGTTCACCAAGAATAGCACGAGACCCAAAATAGCCAAAACAATCTTGAAAATGAAGTTTAAGGTTTCACACTTTCTCCCTTCAAGCTTAGCACATAATTCTAACAACCCAAACAGTGAGGTACTGGTATGAAAACAGACATACCCACCCATGGAACATAACAAACACCACCTAGGAACGGGCTAACACATATATTGCCAAATTCATTCAGAGAGAACAGGGCAGTCTTTTGACAGTTCTCAGAAAACTGGATACACTCAAGCAAAAGAAAAAACGTCAAGCCTTGTCTTGCACCACAAAATCTTTAACTTAAAATGGATAAAATACTTAAAGAGTTAAAACTATAAAATCCCTTAGACGAATCCTTCAGAGAAAAACTTCCTGATAGTGAATTTGTCAATTTTTTCATGTACATACCAAAAAACAGAACAGATTTCATCAAAATTAAAAACTTTGGTGTATCAGAGAACGCTCCCAACAGAGAAAATTAGCAACTCACAATATGAGAAAAATATTTTGGAATCATACTTCT
>NW_007196269.1:0-841 GCF_000164805.1 Carlito syrichta | reverse complement strand
GAGCATTTCTTCATGTGTTTGTGGCTGCTCGAATGTCTTCTTTTGTGAAGTGTCTGTCATATCTTTTGCCCATTTTATAATGGAGTTGTTTGTTTCTCTTTCAGTACGTTTCAGTTCCTTGTAGATCCAGGATGTTAAGCCTTTGTCAGACCTAGAGTTGGCAAAGACTTTTTCCCAGTCTGTAGGCTGTCTTCCTGCTCTCTTGATGGTTTCTTTGGCTTTGCAGAAGCTTGTCAGTTTAATAAGGTCCCATTTGTCTATCTTCTCTCTTAAGTCCTGTGGGTTTCGGGTTTTGTACAGGAATTGGATGCCAGTTCCGATTTCCATGAGAGTATTTCCTTCCTTTTCTAAGGTTCTTATGGTTTGAGGTTTTACATTTAGGTCTCTGATCCATTTGGAGTTAACCTTTGTGCATGGGGATAGATAGGGGTCCTGTTTCAATCTTCTGCATGTGGTCAACCAGTTTTCCCAGCACCATTTACTGAATAGGTTCTCTTCTCCCCACTGGTAGGTGGTGGGGGCTTTGTCGAAGATGAGTTGGTTGAGGAATTGAGGTTTTGCTTCTGGAATCTCAATTCTGTTCCATTGATCTATATACCTGTTCCTGTACCAATACCAAGCTGTTTTGATGATTGTAGCTTTATAGTAAAGTTTGAAGTCTGGTATTGTGATACCACCTGCTTTGTTTTTTTTGCTGAGGATTGTTCTGGCTATTCTTGGACGTTTGTGTTTCCATATGAATTCCTGTGTTGTTTTTTCTAGGTCTGAGAAGAATGTTGTTGGTAATTTAATGGGTATTGCATTGAATTTGTAGATTGCCTTAGGTAAGATGGACATCTCA
>NW_007196268.1:0-799 GCF_000164805.1 Carlito syrichta | reverse complement strand
TTTTCACTTCTTCACAATCTCTAACATCCTCTTACTCGTCCACCAGACCCGGCACTGTTGCCATAATGATCACATCCCACCCCCACTTACAAGAGTTTCCTTACTCCCCAAACCTTATTCTTTATCCCTATTTTCCTGACAGAACCCAGTGCAGACACATACGTGCCTACCTGCATTCCAGAGCTTTCTAAATAAGACCGCCCTGATATGAGTCTCTTCCTTCTCCCTTTCTTGTATACCTACCTATATACCTGCTACCTTCACATAGTCAGTCTACCTTCCAAGTGCAGCTTGAATGCCCTTCTTCGGGAAGTCTTTGGAACCTTGTTGATCTTTTTCAGGATGCATTCATTTGTTTCAATCATTTGTTAATCAAACATCTAGGTGCCCACTAGTCTGTGCCCTCAAAGAGTTTTATGTTCTAGCAGGGAAAACATGTTTGAGGAGTGCTGAAAATTCAGGAATCAAGTAGGGGGTCTGCAACCAAAGATAACAGGGAGCTCTGGGGCCGGGCTTTTGAGGGAGTGTCATTCAAAAAGAAGGAACCAGCTCTGCAGAGAACCGGAAGGGCCATTCCTACTGAGCCACGTGAGTGCAAAGACACAGAGGAAAGAAAGAGCTGACTGGTGAGAGGTGGCCACAGAAAGGAGATCGACAGAGATGCGCATGGGAAGGGGGAGAGCATGCTCAGTGAAGGGGAACACACAAAACACTCTAAATAGAAAATGGGTGAAATGCAGGAACAGGTATTTCTTGGCGAATGAGATACAGAGGGCAGGAAGCATTGGATGGGGAGGGG
>NW_007196267.1:0-886 GCF_000164805.1 Carlito syrichta | reverse complement strand
ATATTTTTTCTGTCCATAAATGTGACCCAATTTGTGACAGCTCTGGGGTTACTCTGAACCTATCCTGTTTCTGGAAGCTGTCTGATTTGTAAATAATTCTTTGCTCAATTATACTCTGCTAAATTTGATTTGCCTTTTTCTTTTTTTAATCAATATTTTTTATTATGATTTTGTGGGTTACAGTTAAGGGTTAGGTGTACAATTACGATCCATTCAGGCACCCTGTTGATAAGAGGTGTTTCCCCATCCCAAGACAGATATTTGCTACTGTTAATCCCATCCCCCCCCCAGAGTTTCCCAGTACCATCAGTCATTTTCTTATAGTATTACGTTGGATGTTCAAGGTTCATTATATGAGTGAGAACATGTGATACTCAGATCTTTGTTTCTGTGAGAGTTGACTCAGTATTAAAGACTCAAGTTCCATACAGGTTGCTGCAAAATTCATGATTTTGTTCTTTTTTATGGCTGCATAGTATTCCATCATGTATATGTACCACATTTTTTAAATCTAGTCCTCTTTTGATGGCAGAATGGTTGTTTCCAGGTTCTTGCTATTGTGAACAATGCTGCGATAAACATACGTGTGCAGGTATCTTTTTTATAGAGTGATTTGAGTACTTCAGGGTATATTCCCAGTAGGGGGATTGCAGGGCCATATGGGAGGTTGATATTTAGAGCTTTTAGGAATCGCCACACTGCTTTCCACAGAGGTTCCACTAGTTTACACTCCCACCAACAGTGTAGAAGTGTTCCCTTTTCACCACATCCTCTCCAGCAGCAGTTATTTTTTGACTTGTTGATAATTGCCATTCTGACTGGGGTTAGGTGGTATCTCAGTGTGGTTTTGATTTGCATCTCCCTGATGATTAGTGAGGTGAACATT
>NW_007196266.1:0-922 GCF_000164805.1 Carlito syrichta | reverse complement strand
ATTATTTTTAACCATTATCCTATTTTTATCTATATATCTATTCTATATTTATTTTTCTATTATATTTAATTATTTTAATCATTATTTTTATCTATATAATTATTTTATTTTATACTATTACATTTATATTACTAAATCATTTTACCCTTATAAATTTATATCTACTATGTCTATACTTTCTTAAATTATGTTTAAAAGCAGATGCCCTCACAAACTGAGACTTGTCTCAGGTCTCACAAACTTCTTCCTCCATCTTACCCGTCTAAGGTGTTATTTTAGTATAGGGTCTGTTAACCATTAAAACTAAAGAATGGGAAAGTTCTTTTATTTCTTTATACACAATGGTTTTGTTTTTCATGGAGACGAAGGTAACTAAACATTCTCTAGCGTCTCTGATGGCTGTGCTTTTGCCGCGTTCCTTATTCATGTCTCAAGCTTCAGTTTCACCAATACATCATCCTCACTTATTAGTTAATGCTTCATCAGAAAGGGGTACTTTCTGTCTTATGCACACATTCCTAAAGATCAAAGAGGCCCATCAATGGGATCCATGGGGCTTTGCCTCCAACACGGCCGCTTTAGCTGGGGCCTTGCTCCCAGCCAGCATTTTTCCCATTTTCAGGTAACCCTTACTTTGCCTTCTGCTAGGAGTTGCGGCTCCCGACAGTCAAGTATATTTCCTTTTGCTACAACTTTTTTAAAGGTACCAGTGTTGCTCTGCTTCTTGGAAATTTGTCCTACTCTGGCTATAATGATGAGATATAAAGATATATCTTTTGTGTGGCAGAGATGGGCTAAACACAGTTACAATTATTCCTTTCAAAGATCAACCTGAGAAAGCTTTTGATAAAATACAGCATCCCTTCTTGATAAAAACCCTCAAACATCTAGGTATAGAAGGAACATATCTCAAAACAGTGAA
>NW_007196265.1:0-812 GCF_000164805.1 Carlito syrichta | reverse complement strand
TTCCCAACTGACTATATGAGCCCAGAACTACTCTGATAGGAAACAAGACAGACACACGAAAGGAAAAGCAAAGAATACCACAGACCAATATCACTGATGTACACAGGCATGACAAAGTCTTGGCGACAACCAAGTTAAACAGAACACTGCTTTTGTGCCTATTGTTAGAAAAAGCAATTGAGGTGATTTTGGCCTTTTCTATATTCATTAGTAAAGGGGTATAAGTTTCTTCATTGTATTCTCTAAGTTGGCAATCATACAACCTTAAGTGTTTAATGGAGGAAGCATACCAAAATCATAATAAAATTGTTCTTTTTATGCTTACTATCTGACTAAAAAAACGAAATTTCTGGCATTTAGCTGAAGGTAAATATTAACTTAAGTATCAAGGTATAATATTTTAACCTCATTTTAGCCTATTTGCCTGTATTTCGAAAAAAGTAGCTTGTGTTACTTCTTTTATCGCAGTATAGGAGATCATATCATGTTAAGCATGAATTTGGTTTTGAGAAACATTTGGTTTCCTACATGCAGCCATGTGAATGTACGTTATTCATATTTCGTCATTTTCTGATGACTCTCAAATATGTTTTTGAAACTCGTGGATGAAGATTTGTATGGTTTTGAGAACGTAGCTCTGAAACTATGATGTCATAACTATTATAGTCCATCTCTTTTCTTTACATAGGGGATGATTTCTCTCAAATGTATTCCTAAGATTGCAGTTTCTATACTGTAGGCTGTTAGCACATGAACAGCTAACCCCACAGTGTTTCACAATTGTAAAGCCTAACTCACACTTCTAACAGTAT
>NW_007196264.1:0-841 GCF_000164805.1 Carlito syrichta | reverse complement strand
CCACTGACTATATGAGCCCAGAACGACTCTGATAGGAAAACAAGACAGACACACGCAAAGTAAAAACAAAGAATACCACAGACCAATATCACTGATGTACACAGGCATGACAAAGTCTTAGCGACAACCAAGTTAAACAGAACACTGCTTTTGTGCCTATTGTTAGAAAAAGCAATTGAGGTGATTTTGGCCTTTTCTATATTCATTAGTAAAGGGGTATAAGTTTCTTCATTATATTCTCTAAGTTGGCAATCATACAACCTTAAGTGTTTAATGGAGGAAGCATACCAAAATCATAATAAAATTGTTCTTTTTATGCTTACTATCTGACTAAAAAAACGAAATTTCTGGCATTTAGCTGAAGGTAAATATTAACTTAAGTATCAAGGTATAATATTTTAACCTCATTTTAGCCTATTTGCCTGTATTTCGAAAAAAGTAGCTTGTTTTACTTCTTTTATCGCAGTATAGGAGATCATATCATGTTAAGCATGAATTTGGTTTTGAGAAACATTTGGTTTCCTACATGCAGCCATGTGAATGTACGTTATTCATATTTCGTCATTTTCTGATGACTCTCAAATATGTTTTTGAAACTCGTGGATGAAGATTTGTATGGTTTTGAGAACGTAGCTCTGAAACTATGATGTCATAACTATTATAGTCCATCTCTTTTCTTTACATAGGGGATGATTTCTCTCAAATGTATTCCTAAGATTGCAGTTTCTATACTGTAGGCTGTTAGCACATGAACAGCTAACCCCACAGTGTTTCACAATTGTAAAGCCTAACTCACACTTCTAACAGTATAAACATACGCAATGCCTCTTCTTCATGATTT
>NW_007196263.1:0-790 GCF_000164805.1 Carlito syrichta | reverse complement strand
ACATTTTCATTTTTCCCCTGTTATAATAAAGCACAAGAAAATGTTCAGTTATTTTGCATATACTGACATACTTTGGACTGGAAAGCACCCTTATTAGATATGAGATGTGAGCTGTGCTTATCATTAAAATGTTCAGATACTATATTGAAGATCTGCAAATTTTGACAACTAGGTTATCAATGATATTTAATAATCTCATGCAAAGCCGGACTCGGTGGCTCAGCCTGTAATCCCGTGCCTTTGGGAGGCTGAGGTGAGTGGGTTGCCTGAGCCCGAGGGTTCAAGACCCGCCTGGGCAACTTGGTGATACTTCATCTCTACAATAAATCAAAAAATCAGCCGGGCGTGGTAGTGCATGCCTGTAATTCCAGTTACTTGGAAGGCTGAGGCGGAAGGATCGCCGGAGCCCAGCAGGTGGAGGCTACGGTGGCCGGGAGCGGCCACTGCACTCCAGTCTGGGCGACAGAGTGAGACTCCAACTCAAATAAAAAAAAAAATTATAATCTCATGCAAAATTATAATGCAAGCTTTTCTAGGTAAATTACAATAAAATACAATAATATTTTACTAAACTATTGGACTTGGAATAAATAATTGTACAACTGAAAATAAAACTTCTACTGAAAGCTGAGTTTTTATCTTTTGAATTTGACCTTGTTGCACTTCAAATTTCTTTTTTTTTTTGAGTTATGTAACATTTGTTATCAACTAAAATATAACGTATCTGTTGTACATCACAGGTAGTCATTGACTATAACTGGAGATTTATTATATTCTATTACAGATCATT
>NW_007196262.1:0-848 GCF_000164805.1 Carlito syrichta | reverse complement strand
CAAGAAAATGTTCAGTTATTTTGCATATACTGACATACTTTGGACTGGAAAGCACCCTACTAGATATGAGATGTGAGCTGTGCTTATCATTAAAATGTTCAGATACTATATTAGAAGATCTGCAAATTTTGACAACTAGGTTATCAATGATATTTAATAATCTCATGCAAAGGCGGACTCGGTGGCTCAGCCTGTAATCCCGTGCCTTTGGGAGGCTGAGGTGAGTGGGTTGCCTGAGCCCGCGGGTTCAAGACCCGCCTGGGCAACTTGGTGATACTTCATCTCTACAATAAATCAAAAAATCAGCCGGGCGTGGTAGTGCATGCCTGTAATTCCAGCTACTTGGAAGGCTGAGGCGGAAGGATCGCCGGAGCCCAGCAGGTGGAGGCTACGGTGGCCGGGAGCGGCCACTGCACTCCAGTCTGGGCGACAGAGTGAGACTCCAACTCAAATAAAAAAAAAAATTATAATCTCATGCAAAATTATAATGCAAGCTTTTCTAGGTAAATTACAATAAAATACAATAATATTTTACTAAAAATATTGGACTTGGAATAAATAATTGTAGAACTGAAAAATAAAACTTCTACTGAAAGCTGAGTTTTTATCTTTGAAATTTGACCTTGTTGCACTTCAAATTTCTTTTTTTTTTGAGTTATGTAACCTTTGTTAGCAACTAAAATAGAAGGTATCTGTTGTACAACACAGGTAGTCATTGACTATAACTGGAGATTTATTATATTCTAGTACAGATCATTTATAAATGCAATTTCTTTATTAAAAAGCTTCCACCTTTTATGTTTGTTGTGTACAATTTGCAAAATTATTCTGAAAGCAGAATATATGTG
>NW_007196261.1:0-1595 GCF_000164805.1 Carlito syrichta | reverse complement strand
TATGAGATGTGAGCTGTGCCTTATCATTAAAATGTTCAGATACTATATTAGAAGATCTGCAAATTTGACAACTAGGTTATCAATGATATTTAATAATCTCATGCAAAGCCGGACTCGGTGGCTCAGCCTGTAATCCCGTGCCTTTGGGAGGCTGAGGTGAGTGGATTGCCTGAGCCCGCGGGTTCAAGACCCGCCTGGGCAACTTGGTGATACTTCATCTCTACAATAAATCAAAAAATCAGCCGGGCGTGGTAGTGCATGCCTGTAATTCCAGCTACTTGGAAGGCTGAGGCGGAAGGATCGCCGGAGCCCAGCAGGTGGAGGCTACGGTGGCCGGGAGCAGCCACTGCACTCCAGTCTGGGCGACAGAGTGAGACTCCAACTCAAATAAAAAAAAAAATTATAATCTCATGCAAAATTATAATGCAAGCTTTTCTAGGTAAATTACAATAAAATACAATAATATTTTACTAAAAATATTGGACTTGGAATAAATAATTGTAGAACTGAAAAATAAAACTTCTACTGAAAGCTGAGTTTTTATCTTTGAAATTTGACCTTGTTGCACTTCAAATTTCTTTTTTTTTTGAGTTGTGTTACCTTTGTTAGCAACTAAAATAGAAGGTATCTGTTGTACAACACAGGTAGTCATTGACTATAACTGGAGATTTATTATATTCTAGTACAGATCATTTATAAATGCAATTTCTTTATTAAAAAGCTTCCACCTTTTATGTTTGTTGTGTACAATTTGCAAAATTATTCTGAAAGCAGAATATATGTGCACATGTCTGCAAAGAGTGCAAATTTAGGATATGAAAAATGCTTTAAAAGTTACTTTCAGAAAGCGACCTGCCACAACTGGGCTTTACACTGTCATCTTTTTTAAAATCAAATCTGAAACCTCAAAGTAATAGAACTTTCTTCTCTTCTTTTCTAGTAGGTGTAGTCCTTCCTTAATTTCAACTCATTAAAAAATCTTTTATAGTCTAGGCAGTGGAAGGAAGCCTGGTTCAAATTTCTTAAAATCTTCAGTCTCATAAAACTCCAGGCTCTCCCCCCTCTAAGATTCTGTGTTTTAAATAACCTCTTAGAGCCAGTAATAGCTTTAACAAAATATATGGCTTCAGGCCTAAATTCTTCTGTTAGTGGGAGGCCTTTTTTTTGAAAAGCTCCTGAAGGCCACACCTACTCTTCACAGGCAAAAAGTCTTTAATTCGCTACTTATCTGATCACCCTTCTCTGGGTCTGTGTTTTCAAGTCTTTTGGAGAGTCAGAGAGAATTACTTTTACTTGGAGGTCTTCATGACAACACCTGTCTATTTCATCTTTTTTTAGAGGGGGAAGGAAACTGATGAAGAAATATATACAAGATCTCTACTTAATTCACTGATTTACTTATTCATTCATCCATGAGAAAGTTATAAAATATAATAATAAAGAGTAATTATTAGCATTTGTATGAAACACTATTAAACATTATCTCATTTATTATTGGTGTCAACTCTAAGAAGTGAATATGATTATCCTTTTTTTTACAGAGAGTAAAACCCCTGTGGTTTAGAGACAAAAGCAGAATTGGATTTGAACTCAGG
>NW_007196260.1:0-1019 GCF_000164805.1 Carlito syrichta | reverse complement strand
GAGGCTGACTGAATGAGGGCTAGGGTGCTAGCAGCCAGGTCTCTCCTGGTGCAGTGGTTGGTGCCACAGCATCTGGGCTTGGATCCTTGCGAATCCTGGGATGCAGAAACTAAGCACCATTTTCTCTTTCTTCTCTTTTCTTCTTTTTAATCAACAACCCCCCAACCCCCTGCAAGAAAATGCTGGGAGAGGCTGTCTAAGTGTGGCTTGTGAGCGGGTGTCCAGGTCCCTGGTTCAACAGCAGGTGCTGCAGCTTCTCACTTTGTCCTTGGCTTTTTCTGGCTGGCAGAAGAGGAGCACCACTTTTTTTTTTTAAGAATACAAATAGGCCGGGCTCGGTGGCACAGCCTGTAAGCCCAGCACTTTGGGAGGCCGAGGTGAGTGGATTACCTGAGCCTGAAGAGTCCAGACCCACCTGGGCAACTTGACGAGACCTCATCTCTACAACAAATCAAAAATTAGCCGGGCGTGGTAGCGCGTGTCTGTAGTTCCAGCTACCTGGAAGTCTGAGGCGGAAGGATCGCCGGAGCCCAGCAGGTGGAGGCTGCGGTGGCCGAGAGCGGCCACTGCACTCCAGTCTGGGTGACAGAGTGAGACTGCAACTCCAAAAAAAAGAATACACACAGAAGTTTTCCTTTAGAAAAGCTGCGGAGAGACACTATTGCCCCAGGCGCTCTCACACCATTGAAACAGGAGACAGACTGTTCAGGGCTTTGCCTTATCACTTTAGCACCTGGCAGGGCACTGGAAAGGGCTCTGTACACAGTCCAGAGGCAAGTTTCCACAGAAGAGGACAAGAGAGGCACCCCACCACCATATTGAAGGTGGTGCAGGACCAACAGATCCGATCTCTGTGACTGATGGATCAGCTATTCAGGGCTTGACCATGGCCCAAAGGCAATATCCTGAGAGCACAAACTTCAGAGGGACCTGATGAGTGCTGAGTTCCAGGCACCCCATCCCCTACCCTGAACCAGCTCTGGGACAAAGCGTGTGGCCAGAAGGGAGGAGGATGAACT
>NW_007196259.1:0-894 GCF_000164805.1 Carlito syrichta | reverse complement strand
CCGAGACCTCATCTCTACAACAAATCAAAAATTAGCCGGGCGTGGTAGCGCGTGTCTGTAGTTCCAGCTACCTGGAAGTCTGAGGCGGAAGGATCGCCGGAGCCCAGCAGGTGGAGGCTGCGGTGGCCGGGAGCGGCCACTGCACTCCAGTCTGGGTGACAGAGTGAGACTCCAACTCCAAAAAAAAGAATACACACAGAAGTTTTCCTTTAGAAAAGCGGCGGACAGACACTATTGCCCCAGGCGCTCTCACACCATTGAAGCAGGAGACAGCCTGTTCAGGGCTTTGCCTTATCACTTTAGCCACCTGGCAGGGCACTGGAAAGGGCTGTGTACACAGTCCAGAGGCAAGTTTCCACAGAAGAGGACAAGAGAGGCACCCCACCACCATATTGAAGGTGGTGCAGGACCAACAGATCCGATCTCTGTGACTGATGGATCAACTATTCAGGGCTTGACCATGGCCCAAAGGCAATATCCTGAGAGCACAAACTTCAGAGGGACCTGATGAGTGCTGAGTTTCAGGCACCCCATCCCCTACCCTGAACCAGCTGTGGGACAAAGCGTGTGGCCAGAAGGGAGGAGGAAGAACTCCAAAGAGATCAGTGATGAGTCTTGGGCTGACACAAATCCCCTCCTTCCCAGTGATCCTCTGAATGTCAGATCCACAGAGCTGGTCCATGACTGGGAGGGACAAACAAAGGTGGAGCCTGGACGTCAGTCACAATAGGAGAACTCCATTCCAGGATAGGCCTGGTTGTGGCATCCCAGTAAGAGGATACACCTGGGGAAGAGACAATCCTGAACCTCCCCACCAGAGATCTCCCTGACCATAGAAGAGTTACAGAGGAGCCCTGCAGCCACACCAACTTCAACTGTCCTTCTCCCTAGCAC
>NW_007196258.1:0-850 GCF_000164805.1 Carlito syrichta | reverse complement strand
ATGCTCATTCTATTTACTCAGTAATATATAATTTGTTCATGTGAAATTAATTGTGAAAATTGTACTTTGTCTAATTGTATTATTGATAACCCATATCAAGTATTTCTGTTAAGGCATCCTTCTTAACGTTTTGTGCCTGTTCAGCTACAGGAACCGTGGTATTCTTCTCCAGGTACTTATATTTTAGAACAAGCCACAGCAATGTTAAATAGGCCTTGTAGGTTTGTTGCAGCTTTAGTCTTGGAAATTTCTGCTTTAATAGCTATCATAGGATCTGTAGCAGCATCTGCCACTGCTTTGGCTCAGGAAGTACACACAGCTAATCATGTGAATGATTTGTCCCAAAATGTTAGCTTAGCCTTATTTACTCAAGAACAGATAGATAAAGGTATTATTGATAGGTTGAATGCTTTAGAATCAGCATTAGTATATATAGGAAATCAAATACAACATATTAAGGTTCAGATGTCTGTAGCTTGTCATGCTCAATTTAAATGGATTTGTGTTACACCTTTGCCATATGATGGTCAAAATGTCAGTTGGGCTGATGTTCAGAAACACCTTATGGGAGTTTGGCAGTCCTCTAATTCTTCTTTAAATATTCAACAGTTACAGGGTCAAATCGTTGCTATCTCTCAGGCACACTTGTCTACACTTTCATTTTCTCAATTGGCTTCTAGATTTACTTCTTCTCTTTCTCAATTTGTGGCTTCTCATTCTATTTGGAATCTGATCTATAATTTCATTGCTATTGGTGTGATTGTTCTTCTTCTGCTGTTTATTTTTCCAGTCATCATCCGACGTTTAAGAAAAGCAGTGCAACGCAATTCAGATAACATTCATCTGGCAG
>NW_007196257.1:2486-3892 GCF_000164805.1 Carlito syrichta | reverse complement strand
CCTGATTTATTTCTTCTGTCCAAATGGCTCTCTAGCTACCATGTTTTATTTTCTGAATGTTCTGTATTGGACAACAAAATTATATGCCCAATTATTATACCTGTTTTAAGGTGTTATTAGACCTGTTTGCAATCTTTTACTTGATGTAGCATCATCAGTGCACTGGGTTATTGTCAGTTTCCTAAAAGATCTCTCTGTCATCAGTCTGGTTTCATTTCCATGTGTCTTCCAGTCTACTTCAAGAATCATCTTGCTACATCATAAACAGACCAAATTATTTTCATGAAGATAATAATTATCAAGTGTCCCTCACTGTCTAGCAAGTAAGTCCAAAATTCTGAGCAAGACATAAAGGTTTACATATAATTGGTTTGAGTCCAGTCCACTTTTCTGAGCTATCTCCAGTCTGTCCCAGGAAAGACCTTTATTTCCCAGTTGCTTGTCCTGCACATGCGTGACCAGCACTTCTTGCTTTTCTGTACCTTGCTGTTCCCTTTACCTGAAAGTCATGTTTCCCTTCCCAGTCTGATGGGCTATGACCCTTTGCCCTCCATCAGTCACAAGGACCTTCTCCTCCAGCGCCCCCTGAACTTCCAGGCTGGAATCACATCCTCTTGCAGGCAGCCCAGGAAGAGATGATGTATTTCCCTGCAATTTGATTTTTCCCCCCAGTCCACATCTTGCCTGTTTTTCCCTGCCATCCAGGATCGCAGAGCATGAATGTGCTAAAGTTTATTTAATTATATCTCTCCTAAAGAGCATTTAAATGGTTTCTAATTAGTCATTACTGCATATTGTGTCACTGGAGCTGTCCTAGCACATGTGTATTGTGTTCCTGTGTAAGAGTTTCTCGGGATTCACCACCTTACAATATGCAGTTGCCAGGTAAGACTTCTGGTTGGGTACAGTGCCTGTGTCCCCAATGTGAGCAAATGTGAACCTGAAAGAGCCAATCTGTTGGGAGCCAACATCTATAGCTACATGGCTGAGGCCTGTAAAGGCCCATCTGGAAGATCGCCTCTGACATAGGATATCAGTTATACCTATGATATTGGCGTGTGATTGGTGACCAGTGTGCATACATGGCAGTAAAACTTACAAGTGAATCTCAGTACACTTGATGGAAGGTGCATGGCGGAATTGTTTCTGTCTTTCTAAGTTTAGCTTCTTTCTAGATATTTTTTTACTTCTATTTCCTGGTAGACTGGGTAGTCCTTGTTCCCGAAAGCTGTTTCCCCTAGGGCTAAGATTAGAAACTAAATTACCATGATAGTTCTGTCCCCTGCCCCTAGCCAGGTAGAACGTTTTCTTTTGTTTCGTTAATTACCGAAACTCTGTCTGCTTCAGCCCATGGCCGCCATCTTGGAAGCCCTGCATTTCTTGTTCAAGAGTGTGACAGCTACTAT
>NW_007196257.1:0-1134 GCF_000164805.1 Carlito syrichta | reverse complement strand
AGGCTTGCTTGAAGTCCAAACCATACCTGCATGCAACTTAATTACATGGTAATCCTCACATGTACCCCACATTTAAAAAATAAAATACAGCCAGGCTCGGTGGCTCAGACAGTAATCCTGCACTTTGGGAGGCTGAGGTGAGTGGATTGCGTGAGCCCGCAGGTTCGAGACCCGGCTGGGTAACTTGGCGAGACCTCATCTCTACAATAAATCAAAAAATTAGCTGGGCGTGGTAGCGCTCACCTGTAGTTCCAGCTACTTGGAAGGCTGAGGAGGAAGGATTGCCGGAGCCCAGCAGATCAAGGCTGCGGTGACCGGGAGCGGCCACTGCACTCCAGAGTGAGACTCCAACTCAAAAAATAAAATGAAATAAAATAAAATACAATCTCAACATTAAACAGAACCCAAAAGCCATTTGCTGATTAGGGTTTGAAAATACTCTGAGTTCCCCCAAAATGTACTTTTTTTTCTGTGGGTTTAGAAACCAACCAATGATAGCTCACCTGGACATACCAATCAAAGATCTCCTGGACCAACCAATCAGAGCTCACGTGAACCAACCAACCAAAGCTCACCTGAACCAACCAATTAGAGCTGTTTCATCTGAACCACCAATCAGAGCTCACTTGCCTTGGCAATGAGGACCTCAGCTGTACCACAAGGCAGAAGGAATTGTAGCAACTCTTAAAAACTGAAACAAAGAAACCAGGAAGTCCAAGCACAATGCAGATTGTGCCAATTCTATTTTAGAAAATGATTCCAGCAAACATCTGTGAAGAACTTAAAAGTTTAAATTAGACTCTAAAAACACTGTCGTCCTTTGAAATACATTTTTTAAAACTAGCTTTTCTAAAATAATATGCTGGTCACTGCCTCATTCTAAAAAGTGACTTGTTTGGCCTTTCTGTGGACACAGAGTCAGTAATCACTTGCTGAGCGGCAGGCACCATGTGCTGAGTTCAGGGACAAACAGACACAGGAACATTGATTACCCTAAGACCCTCTGCACGAGAGGTCCTGGGATCCCCCACCTTACAACATGCCCAAACCCCTGGGCTTGGTACTTGCTCTGGGGTCTCCAAGCAGAGCAGCCCATGGGTGGGCTCTGCTCTGCAGTGTCTTGTCCCCTCCCAG
>NW_007196256.1:2462-3989 GCF_000164805.1 Carlito syrichta | reverse complement strand
AGGTGAGGCCTTCATATATATCTATAGTAATAAACCCTTCAGGTGATCATTTTTTATCCTGAAGTTAGGAATAACTCATTTATAAAATTGCACTTACTTTAAAATTATAGATAGATAAACATATTTCATAGAAACCTGCAGTCTTTCTGATCTGAATAAAAGAAAGCTCTATATTCAGACTGACAGACTGACTTTTCAGTTAAAAAGAACTAAAACTGCAGATTTAGTAGTAACCATCCTAAAGTTTGAGAGCCTATAGGGGCTACAAGTCTCTCTGAAGAAGCAGAATAATTTAGTCTCCTGAACACTGAGTATCACAAAACCATTCTTGCCTATCTTGATACCCTCTCAAGTGGACTTGAAGTTGAGCCATCCCCAAGTAAGATTTCCTGACCCCTGTCTCTTTTATTAAGGTGAGATGAGATACCTGAGTCCTGAAAAACCACATGAAGTGAATAGACAGTGGATCCCCAAACTTGTTTGTAATTATAAATGGGCTTATTCATCTTTTAAAATTCATATTTCATTTAAAAACACCTCAGTTAGTTTGTTGTTATCTTTAAATTTTGATCCCAGATGGAATGATCAGCAATCTCCTTTGTGCATTCAGCATAACCTCTATTCTTAACGAGTAAAATGCTCCCACTAAATAACACTCACTCCATACACATCTTTTACAACAGCTGTAACAGTGCATGCTTCTTTGTTTAGTACAACTGTCCATCAACTGTATTATAAACCTCTTTTTAAAAGATAATGACTTATTCTTCTTTCTATCTAGTGCCTAAGTAAAAATGTGTAAAGAATGAATGATTTACCCAATTCTTTATATTTATTTCACTACAAATATGCAAAGACTGTATACACAAACAACAATTTAAAGGTCTACGGTTCAGAGTTGTATTTTGTCACTTAATATATTGCTACATCGAGGTCAGTGTTTAGCATGTCCATCAGTGTTGCCTCCTCACCAAGTCGGTAATCAGAAATTATAATTTTGTAAATGGCACATCTCAAACTTAGCCTGGAAAGTGTGAACCATGTTGAATGGTACCTGAAGAAGAAATAACTGCTTAAAAACTATATATTATTTCAGTTTAGCAAGAGATTGACACAAAAATTAAAGAAATAGCATTCCTTGGCTTTTTTAAAAGTCTATAAATCAATCTTTTACATACATGCAAAGCAAATATGACCCATTGGAGATGCCAGAATATCCTGATTGCAGATACTTTAGTCTAAAAATGTAGTTGTTAAAAGTGATTCAAATATGATGCAATTTTTTTTAGCAGTGCTGTGATTCTATAAACATCATAGCTTCTTTGGAGGATGAGTTTGTGTTCTCTGTATGGTAGTAAATAAAAGGAACTATGAGTATGCATGATTACTCCTTGTTTTCAGGCACTTTCAAAGTCACCGGTTGAAGATAGGAAACCAAGAGTTACAGACAAGACATAGAGCAATGCTCTTCATTTCCAGGTAGACAGAGAGACTGTCAAAACAGATCCAGCATGGCAAAGTTCCCCC
>NW_007196256.1:0-900 GCF_000164805.1 Carlito syrichta | reverse complement strand
TCGCACGCCTGTAGTTCCAGCTACATGGAAGGCTGAGGCAGAAGGATCACTGGAGCCCAGCAGGTCGAGGCTGCGGTGGCCGGGAGCGGCCACTGCACTCCAGTCTGGGCGACAGTGAGATTCCAACTCAAAAAAAAGAAAAAAAGAAAATGTTTCAATAATGTTGATTCACTCTGCTTCTTTATTCTATGATTTCTAGTTTAAGGCATTACTAAACTGCATTAATTACATGTCTACCTAAATAAATGATTTTACTTGTTTCAAGTAATGAAAGAAATAAATAACTGCTATGTTCATTTTAATATAAACAGAGCAGAAAAAAGCAAATATGATTATGAAAGATTATTGCATTGTTATGTGAAAGCATCAGTGTGCCAGAACACATTGCAATCTGCTAGAACATTCCTCAAGTAACCTGTTCACTCATTGTCTTCTTTTCAACAAGCATATTTAAACAACTGCTAAGAGTCAGATATTAGGTCAATAGAAATATTAACTCATCAACAGGTCCTTCTTTCAGAATATCATGGGGAGTATTTTTTTTCTCTGAAATGATGGAATGCTCATTTGAATCATGTTTGTGTGTTTGAGAAACATTAAAATAATCTCTTAGAAGGATAGCTTCTTTTTTAACTTTTGTAAACATGACAGAAAAAATTCAATAATTTTAAAAAATAGCTTGAAGATATGGGGAAGCTTGGTTTTTAATTTTAGCCCTGCCACTTAAAATAGAGTGTTCTCAGGAAAGTTACTGAACTCTAGTTTTTCATGTGTAAAAAAATGAAAAATATAGACCAGGTACGGTGGCTCACCTGTAATCCCAGCGCTTTGCAAGGTAAAGGTGAGAGGATTGCCTGAGCCCAGAGGTTTGAGAATGGCCTGAAAATTTGGTGAGAACTC
>NW_007196255.1:0-878 GCF_000164805.1 Carlito syrichta | reverse complement strand
TTAAAAACCAAGCTTCCCCATATCTTCAGCTATTTTAAAAATTATTGAATTTTTTCTGTCATGTTTACAAAAGTTAAAAAAGAAGCTATCCTTCTAAGAGATTATTTTAATGTTTCTCAAACACACAAACATGATTCAAATGAGCATTCCATCATTTCAGAGAAAAAAAATACTCCCCATGATATTCTGAAAGAAGGACCTGTTGATGAGTTAATATTTCTATTGACCTAATATCTGACTCTTAGCAGTTGTTTAAATATGCTTGTTGAAAAGAAGACAATGAGTGAACAGGTTACTTGAGGAATGTTCTAGCAGATTGCAATGTGTTCTGGCACACTGATGCTTTCACATAACAATGCAATAATCTTTCATAATCATATTTGCTTTTTTCTGCTCTGTTTATATTAAGATGAACATAGCAGTTATTTATTTCTTTCATTACTTGAAACAAGTAAAATCATTTATTTAGGTAGACATGTAATTAATGCAGTTTAGTAATGCCTTAAACTAGAAATCATAGAATAAAGAAGCAGAGTGAATCAACATTATTGAAACATTTTCTTTTTTTCTTTTTTTTGAGTTGGAATCTCACTGTCGCCCAGACTGGAGTGCAGTGGCCGCTCCCGGCCACCGCAGCCTCGACCTGCTGGGCTCCAGTGATCCTTCTGCCTCAGCCTTCCATGTAGCTGGAACTACAGGCGTGCGCTACCACGCCCAGCTAATTTTTAATTTTATTGTAGAGATGAGGTCTCACCAAGTTGCCCAGGTGGGTCTCGAACCCATGAGCTCAGGCAATCCACTCACCTCAGCCTCCCAAAGTGCTGGGATTACAGGCTGAGCCATCGAACCCGGCTTTGAACCATTTCAAACAATGAACT
>NW_007196254.1:0-779 GCF_000164805.1 Carlito syrichta | reverse complement strand
CCCCATGATATCTGAAAGAAGGACCTGTGATGAGTAATATTCTATGACATAATATCTGACTCTTAGCAGTTGTTTAAATATGCTTGTTGAAAAGAAGACAATGAGTGAACAGATTACTTGAGGAATGTTCTAGCAGATTGCAATGTGTTCTGGCACACTGATGCTTTCACTTAACAATGCAATAATCTTTCATAATCATATTTGCTTTTTTCTGCTCTGTTTATATTAAGATGAACATAGCAGTTATTTATTTCTTTCATTACTTGAAACAAGTAAAATCATTTATTTAGGTAGACATGTAATTAATGCAGTTTAGTAATGCCTTAAACTAGAAATCATAGAATAAAGAAGCAGAGTGAATCAACATTATTGAAACATTTTCTTTTTTTCTTTTTTTTGAGTTGGAATCTCACTGTCGCCCAGACTGGAGTGCAGTGGCCGCTCCCGGCCACCGCAGCCTCGACCTGCTGGGCTCCAGTGATCCTTCTGCCTCAGCCTTCCATGTAGCTGGAACTACAGGCGTGCGCTACCACGCCCAGCTAATTTTTAATTTTATTGTAGAGATGAGGTCTCACCAAGTTGCCCAGGTGGGTCTCGAACCCACGAGCTCAGGCAATCCACTCACCTCAGCCTCCCAAAGTGCTGGGATTACAGGCTGAGCCATCGAACCCGGCTTTGAACCATTTTCAAACAATGAACTTGAAATTACTGCACAAGAATAGATGTCTTCCAAATCTCATGGAATTGCTATAAGATAAAAAAAGAAAGACATAGGAAAC
>NW_007196253.1:0-820 GCF_000164805.1 Carlito syrichta | reverse complement strand
AAAAAAGTGGCTTGTTTTACTTCTTTTATCGCAGTATAGGAGGTCATATCATGGTAAGCATGAATTTGGTTTTGAGAAAAATTTGGTTTCTACATGCAACCATGTGAATGTACGTTATTCATATTTCGTCATTTTCTGATGACTCTCAAATATGTTTTTGAAACTCGTGGATGAACATTTGTACGGTTTTGAGAACGTAGCTCTGAAACTATGATGTCATAACTATTATAGTCCATCTCTTTTCTTTACATAGGGGATGATTTCTCTCAAATGTATTCCTAAGATTGCAGTTTCTATACTGTAGGCTGTTAGCACATGAACAGCTAACCCCACAGTGTTTCACAATTGTAAAGCCTAACTCACACTTCTAACAGTATAAACATACGCAATGCCTCTTTCTTCATGATTTTTCCAACATTATTCACGTTCCATTTTTCAATGTTTTTTAAAATTTTATTTTGTGGCTTGATTGTTAGAGTCAGAGTCTAACTCTGTCGCACAGAGTAGACGGTCACAGACACTGCAGCCTCCAACTCCTGGGCTCGGGCCACTCTTCCAGCTCAGCCTTCCAAGTGTCTGGAACTTTGTTGAGCTCAGGGAGAAACGAACTGAACGTGCACCACAGGGAGGAGAGTTTGATGGCACCTTTTTTTCCAAGTTGATGGGCGGGTGTCAGACAGGCCTGTTAGCGTCCTCTTGAGCCACAGCGCCATCGTGAGGAAATAGTTTCATAGATGAGTCGGACAGACCTTTGCCTGCCCTAGCCTTTGAGGAAGCAAGGGTTGAACAGAACTGGCAGAACCCAGAGCAAGATGCAGAC
>NW_007196252.1:0-751 GCF_000164805.1 Carlito syrichta | reverse complement strand
CTTCCCCAGACATAGACAGCCCAGAGGCCACTGGAGGGTCCTCTACTCTCTCTTGAGACCCCCAGGGGTAGTGTGGAGGAGTGACCACCACTGCCCAGGCCTGCCCACAGATCTCCACCTTCTGCTTCCCTCTCTGGGGGCCTGAAGTCCCACAGAATCAGGGAGATTCCCATTTTCGAAGCCTGAGGACAGACACCAAGACACCTATAATTAGTGACAATGATGCCCACAATAGTCATTACTAATTACCAGCTCTGAAGGCAGGCTTGATTTCTCTGCTAGGAGTCAAGTTTACATCCTATTCATGCCACCCCACGTGCACACTTCAGAACACCTGCCCCACACCTCAGGCTCCTCTAGGGCCTTGACACAGATTGGGGGTACCTCTTCTCCAACTCTGGAAAGTCCCTGAGAGCAGCCTTTTCCTGTTCCCAGCCCCACCCACCTAACTCCAAGGCAGATTCCATTTCCAACCCCTCTTCCATACCCTAGAGGAACCCAACCACCGCAGTGAGTGCCTGCCTGAGAAGTGGGCCTGCCATACCACCATCCTCTTAGCAAACTACAGTGTCATATTTCAGGGCCACAGGTAAACACAGGTGAGATAAGCCCTGGGGTGTGACCTGGAGGATGACACTTCTCAATCTCAGGATTCAGATACACAAATTGCCTCCTTCCCACCCACTTAGGATGATTCCCTTCATTGATCACTGCTCCCATCCCCCCCACACACACTCATTGGAAAGCTGGG
>NW_007196251.1:0-742 GCF_000164805.1 Carlito syrichta | reverse complement strand
ACAGCCCAGAGGCCACTGGAGGGTCCTCTACTCTCTCTTGAGACCCCCAGGAGTAGTGTGGAGGAGTGACCACCACTGCCCAGGCCTGCCCACAGATCTCCACCTTCTGCTTCCCTCTGGGGGCCTGAAGTCCCACAGAATCAGGGAGATTCCCATTTTCCAAGCCTGAGGACAGACACAAAGACACCTATAATTAGTGACAATGATGCCCACAATAGTCATTACTAATTACCAGCTCTGAAGGCAGGCTTGATTTCTCTGCTAGGAGTCAAGTTTACATCCTATTCATGCCACCCCACGTGCACACTTCAGAACACCTGCCCCACACCTCAGGCTCCTCTAGGGCCTTGACACAGATTGCGGGGTGCCTCTTCTCCAACTCTCGAAAGTCCCTGAGAGCAGCCTTTTCCTGTTCCCAGCCCCACCCACCTAACTCCAAGGCAGATTCCATTTCCAACCCCTCTTCCATACCCCAGAGGAACCCAAACACTGCAGTGAGTGCCTGCCTGAGAAGTGGGCCTGCCATACCACCATCCTCTTAGCAAACTACAGTGTCATATTTCAGGGCCACAGGTAAACACAGGTGAGATAAGCCCTGGGGTGTGACCTGGAGGACGACACTTCTCAATCTCAGGATTCAGATACACAAATTGCCTCCTTCTCACCCACTTAGGATGATTCCCTTCATTGATCACTGCCCCCATCCCCCCCACACACACTCATTGGAAAGCTGGGGTTACTG
>NW_007196250.1:0-767 GCF_000164805.1 Carlito syrichta | reverse complement strand
CGCTCCAGAGCAGAGGCTGCAAGGCTCCACCGCCGGGTCATCAAACCCTGAAGGCCCAGAAGTGTGGGCTGAGTCGCTCAGCTGGAAAAGATCCCAACCCAAGACACTCCAACCCCGCCCCTTCTCACAGGGGCAGTTCAGGCAGCCCAGCCACTTCTCAGGAGGCTGACTCTACCTGGAGCCAACTGCACCCAGCCACAGCCCGGTTCTCCCTGTGCCAGAGAGGAGCCAAGGAGCCATTCACAGCCAGACCCAGGGACCCAGCGCAGCTGAAACTGAGCCTCCTTCCAAAGCCGCCCACCCCCCCCCCACGTCAGTGCCCTGGATCAGAAGAGCCGGCTGCCTTGGGACCCATAGCACCAGGGCTCCAGGAACCGAGGCAGGTATCCTGTGCAGCTGGCGAGACCATGCGAAGCTTGGAGGAAGAGGTGACTGGGACTCGCCTGTGGGAAAGCTCGGACAGTCGGCAAGCTGGGAATGACAGGTTTGGGATCCCAGGATGTAGCCGGATCTTCAGAGCACTCGGGTGTGGGCGGCAGAGGAGGTGCATCCATGATCTGCCAGTCTTTGAGCCAAGTTGATTTTTAAACTGGTTTTAAGACTTTATGGAAAATTTGTTATGATTTGGCTGTTCTCTAAATGGGAGGAACTTGTTATGACTGAAAAAGACAGTTTCTTTATTCTCTCCCCAAGCTCTGGGTTAGTCTCTTACCCTCCCACCTCCTATCCCTGGGGCACATTTACATAAGGGCAAGATCAACAAATTC
>NW_007196249.1:0-1134 GCF_000164805.1 Carlito syrichta | reverse complement strand
CTGGCTTTGTGCGTGCTCTCCTCCCTGATTCTCAGAGCTCTCCTGTATATGCACTATACTAGGCGGGGAGCATTTGGTGACCAGAGTGCAACTTCAGGTGCTGCACTGACTGGATCCAGATCTCCACAGCCATGGGTAGCCAAGCATGCTTCATTCAGCGGAGAATGCTGAAAAGTTTTCTCTTTTGACACGGGCGTCTCACACGGAATACAATGGCTCTGCGGGTTCATTTGCCAACGAGGCCCGAGAGCCATTGTTTGCTTTCCGGAAAACAACAGTCTTCCATGGGAGACATTCCTCAAAACGGCACGTCACTGAATGGGGGGGGCAACAAGTATTATACTGGCTTGGTCTTTGGCGTGACACCTGATTCTTCCTGTTTTTCAGGGTATGTGATCCTACATTGAGTGCATAGGCCTAGCAGAGCTGTATTCAACGTTTCCTGTATACAAAGTGCACAACTCCATGGTGCTACACTGAGCGACGTGACCGGTTCGCTGTCATCTTTGGGAAAGCATGATTTGTTCACCTATTGAATTCTAAAGTGTTTTTGATTTGACCTGTCCGTCTCCTATCCAAAGCCATTGCTCTTCCGTTGGCATTTACGAGGAAGAGCTGACAGGCTTGGCTTGCTGGCTGTGAGTGTGCATCAGCTTGGGACATGCCGCGTCAAAGGTTTACTGCATTGTGAGGTGTTTTCCAGTAGTTTGGTTCCTGTGTGCTGTACGGTGTAATACACGATTCTCAAGGTACGGCTTGAATGAGCATAGCCGAGCATGTTATGTCGATACTTCACATGTAGGAATGAGCATGTCAATGGTGTCAGACTGAGTGAAATGAGTCCTCCACACTCACTTGTAGAAAAGCACTGCTTGCCTTCTGCTTGAGCCCTAAAACGTTTTACCCCTTGGCGTTTCTCTAGGCTAGGAAATGCAGTCACTCTCGCGCTGGCCTTGCTGAATAAGCGTAGACGGCCTGTGTGAGGCTTGCTGTGCATGTGCATCTTCCCGGGGCAGGAGCCTTTCAAAATGTGCAGCGCTCTTTATGGGCTATCTATGTTATTCTCACTTGGTGCATGCTGCAACACATGAGTCTGAGTCTCGCAGTTTCCTTCTCCTTTGGACTTCGGCTCTG
>NW_007196248.1:0-2134 GCF_000164805.1 Carlito syrichta | reverse complement strand
CCAAGTAGTTTTGGAATTCTTTTAAACACAAATGAAAAGACACAAATTTCACATATTTAAAGAGAATGGAAAAAGTAGTAAAAAGGTTTCATTGAAAGATTATAATTTGTAAAACAACAAATATGTTAGTCATTTAAAAAGTCTACGTTCTCCAACTTTTTAGAAAGATGGTGTCAGATAAGGAGTTAGTGACTCTTCTGGTAGTTTCAGTTTATAATTAGTCTTGAAGTTTAAAAGCAGGTTGCAGAATTGGGACAGTGGCAAGTCCTAATAGAAATCTTTTGGTGTCATTTCATTCCCCCAGATTCTAAAAGCATGTATTTTCTCTGTCATGGGACAAAGAAATTGCCAGGTCTCCTGAACTAGGATTGTTTCTGCCTTCAGGACACGGTTGGGTGGTGTTAGACTGCTGCAAGAAGAATTTCATGAAAAAACAAGCAGAAAAATTGAGTGCTCTGTAGGAACTTCAAAAGTCTCTTTTCAGGCATACTTTAAGTCTCTCAGGGCCAAGCAAGCCAGAAATCCTACCTGACAGAGCAGGTTTGTTCATGAGATGACCCAGGGCTGCAGGCCCCTCATGTTTGTCATTATGCTCCCACGACCTAAGGAATTCACTTTCCAGTGTCATCGCCATCAGCGTGTTCTTCTATAGGAATAATGTGAACTATAAATCTGAAATGCACCAGCATCTGTGGAAATTTGAGAGCCTTGCCTTTTCCCCCCTCTATGTAATATAAAGTGTTTTAACAAAAGCATGGTAGCTCCATACATTTTAAATGTCAAACTTGCACATAATGTACCTCCTAAGAATTTCAACTTCAAACTTGGAACTTGTAAAGCCACAAAACATCTTTAGAGGCTAAAGAATCTAAGGTGGCAACAATAAAACAATAAAACAATGCATGCTCCCACCCAGCTCATGGAGTTGTTTACAAGAAGCACACACCTCAATAGTTGTCAGTGTTTGTGACAACTTCTTATCAGTAATCATCTCTAGATATCTAACTGTTACCGAGCAGGGCAAAACGAAATCAACATTTTCCAAATGAAATATATCTCTTTCCCATGAGGGCAGCTAAGTTTTACTCGCCAGCATTGTTTTCATTGGCATCTCATTTCAGGTGTGCAAAATCAGCATTGCAAAATTATCACAAACACTGATTTGCACAGCCCACTGTTTAGAGGTACAAAGTCAGACACCGGCAGGCATCAGTAAATGTTTGCAAATATGTGAATGAACGTATAGGCTAAACAAACAACTCCAGCTTGTACTTACATTTTGTTCAACCTGGGGCACTAATGAGCTTAGTCAATGAGGAGGAAAAAATAATCAGCGACAGGAAGTGGGGTGTGGATCTTTTCACTTCTTCACAATTTCTAACACCCTCTTACTCGTCCACCAGACACTGCGCTGTTGCCATAATGATCACGTCCCACCCCCACTTAAAAGAGTTTCCTTACTCCACAAAAAATAATAATCTTTGGGAAAATAAAGAATAATCTTTATCCCTATTTCCCTGACAGAACCCAGTGCAGACACATACGTGCCTACCTGCATTCAAGAGCTTTCTAAATAAGACCGCCCTGACATGAGTCTCTTCCTTCTCCCATTCTTGTATACCTACCTATAAACATGTTACCTTCACATAGTCAGTCTACCTTCCAAGTGCAGCTTGAATGCCCTTCTTCGGGAAGTCTTTGGAACCTTGTTGATCTTTTTCAGGATGCATTCATTTGTTTCAATCATTTGTTAATCAAACATCTAGGTGCCCACTAGTCTGTGCCCTCAAAGAGTTTTATGTTCTAGCAGGGAAAACATATTTGAGGAGTGCTGAAAATTCAGGAATCAAGTAGGGGGTCTGCAACCAAAGATAACAGGGAGCTCTGGGGCTGGGCTTTTGAGGGGGTGTCATTCAAAAAGAAGGAACCAGCTCTTCAGAGAACCGGAAGGGACATTCCTACTGAGCCACATGAGTGGAAAGACACAGAGGCAAGAAAGAGCTGACTGGTGAGAGGTGGCCACAGAAAGAAGGTTCATGGAGATGCGCACGGGGAGGGGGAGATCATGCTCAGGGAAGGGGAACACACAAAACACTCTAAATAGAAAGTGGGTGAAATGCAGGAACAGGCATTT
>NW_007196247.1:0-773 GCF_000164805.1 Carlito syrichta | reverse complement strand
CCAGGGGACGTTTTATGCCCAGTACGTGGTGACTTGGGTGGGGGCAGGGAGAGGAGGGAGTGGGTGGGGAAACAGGATCAAACTCTGGGATGCTGGAGGAAGAACAGGAAACACCAGATCAGTCATAGGAGGAGGGAGGGGAGGGCTTCACGTGCAAATTTGGTTCTTCATTTTCTCTGCCCCCTCTGCCTCCACCCCTATTTATTTGGTCTATTTTACATTCTGGGATGAAAGTCCCTTTTTGGGGTCATCAGTTGATGGCCAGGAAGCCAAAGGGCAGGACCAGAATACGTGACTTCAGGTCCCCGTAGAAAGTCCCACATGGGCCCCGGGGACCAGTGACATGGCCTGATCTTCTCTCGTCTCGTCGATGCCCAGCTAGGGCGGAGGAAGCAGGGCTAGCCGGGTGGAAGAATGACTCGAGGAAAGAATCTGTGGAGAGCAGAGTCCCAGAAGAATCTCCCGTGTGGAACCCGATCGCTCTCAGGCTCCCCAGAGGGAAGGAAGAGGAGGAGGAGGAGGAGAAGCAGCCGGCAGAACCTGGGAAGCAGGGGTGCTGTTCTCAAAGGGAATGTTTAAAAGACATTCAACTTTACACAGCAGTGAATCTTCCTTTGCTAAGCTACAGTCTGGTCACGTCTCTCTGAGCGATTGTAGCCATGTTTCCTAATTTTGACCTCCTCTCCTACATCGGGGAGGTGAATCTCCTCTCTCTTCTCTCTAATTTACTTTCTAAAAAACTATATCATGCTATCTAACTTCTGTACAATTCT
>NW_007196246.1:0-990 GCF_000164805.1 Carlito syrichta | reverse complement strand
CCTGGACACGTATGTTTAGCACAGCACTGTTCACAATAGCAAGATCATGGAACCAACTATACTGTCCACCAAAAGAGGACTGGATTAAAAAAATATGGTACATAAACACAATGGAATATTACACAGTCATAAAAAAGAACAAAATCATGAACTTCGCAGCAACCTGGATGGAATTAGAATTTATAATACTGAGTGATCTCGCACAGAAACAAAGATCTGAGTATCACATGTTCTCACTCATAATTGGCCCTTGAACCACTATCATAATACTGTAAGAAAAACATTGACAGTGGTGGGAAACTATAGGGGGCAGGGAGGGAAAGGGAGGTGGGATTAACAGTAATCAATATCTGCCTGGGGACAGAGTGGCACACCTCATCAACAAGGGTACCTGCACAATCCATATTTGTATACCTAACCCTTAACTGTACCCCACAATTTTAAAATAAAAAATGTTAAAAAATAAAATAAAATATTAATTCAACTGGTACCATAAAAAAAAGAAATACAAAATAAGTCTAGAGTCCCATGCCATTGTGAATGCATATAGAGATTTAGTCTAATCTGCTGAGTCATTTATTTGATGTCATTTAATATGTGATACAATTAAAACATATGGATGAAAGATTTTTAAACAGAGACCTAATGGGAAACTGTTTCTGAATGTCATTACATATCTGCCTTTCATCATCTACACATAAGAATTTTGTTCACAGATAAAATACACAGATTATGTCAGAACTATATTCAATAGAGAATGATAACATATTTTGTATTGAAAAAAGTTAAGGTAGCACTGGATAAAACCAAAGTATGCTTTGTTTTCATATGATGGAGGAAAAAGTGTTATTTAAAAGGAAAATAAAGTATTATTAATGAAATAAGAAGAGGTATTAATGTTATTGAGCTCTTGCTATTTTTCAATAGCTCCTACATACATTATCTCTTCAGGTGATTTCCTGCATGCTATCTAGAGAATCCCTAACATTG
>NW_007196245.1:0-1113 GCF_000164805.1 Carlito syrichta | reverse complement strand
ACTGAGTGATCTCGCACAGAAACAAAGATCTGAGTATCACATGTTCTCACTCATAATTGGCCCTTGAACCACTATCATAATACTGTAAGAAAAACATTGACAGTGGTGGGAAACTATAGGGGGCAGGGAGGGAAAGGGAGGTGGGATTAACAGTAATCAATATCTGCCTGGGGACAGAGTGGCACACCTCATCAACAAGGGTACCTGCACAATCCATATTTGTATACCTAACCCTTAACTGTACCCCACAATTTTAAAATAAAAAATGTTAAAAAATAAAATAAAATATTAATTCAACTGGTACCATAAAAAAAAGAAATACAAAATAAGTCTAGAGTCCCATGCCATTGTGAATGCATAAAGAGATTTAGTCTAATCTGCTGAGTCATTTATTTGATGTCATTTAATATGTGATACAATTAAAACATATGGATGAAAGATTTTTAAACAGAGACCTAATGGGAAACTGTTTCTGAATGTCATTACATATCTGCCTTTCATTATCTACACATAAGAATTTTGTTCACAGATAAAATACACAGATTATGTCAGAACTATATTCAATAGAGAATGATAACATATTTTGTATTGAAAAAAGTTAAGGTAGCACTGGATAAAACCAAAGTATGCTTTGTTTTCATATGATGGAGGAAAAAGTGTTATTTAAAAGGAAAATAAAGTATTATTAATGAAATAAGAAGAGGTATTAATGTTATTGAGCTCTTGCTATTTTTCAATAGCTCCTACATACATTATCTCTTCAGGTGATTTCCTGCATGCTATCTAGAGAATCCCTAACATTGTTATAAATAAATCCCTGCTGCTATGGATTCTGGAGCATACTATGTAGAGTAGCCAATGTAAGAAGGAATTCACAAATCAGTGCCTATAATTCAGAGCATATTGGTTGAATATCCCTAATTCAAAATTCTTGGGACCAGAGCATTTCAGATTTCAGACTGTTTTTTCCCAGATATTGAAGTAGTTATATTATACTTACTGAGTTTCTGTAATCCAAAAATCCAAAATCTGAAATTGCTCCAATGAGCATTTTCTTTGACTATGACCTTTGAGTGACATGCTGGTACTCAAAAAGTTCAGATTTTGTAGTAT
>NW_007196244.1:0-914 GCF_000164805.1 Carlito syrichta | reverse complement strand
GGTACTGCTTCCCTTCCCTTGTTTTACAAATAAAATATCATTGCTTTACACTTACACTTCAAGCAGCAAACCACTTACTCCAAGATTCTAAGGGAGATATATGCTTAAAAGAGGACAAGTTAGAGCTCTTTGTGCAACAGAGAATTTGGTCCCTAATCTCTAAACACAAATTAAGACAGAATTAAATAGGAAAGTTAGTGAATAAAACTGAGACATATTTAGGTTGCGGATATAGATAGCCTCAAGCTTAAGTCAACCCTAAGACTGCTCATTTATTCCTAGGTTCCAAATCTGAGTTTTGAGAACTTTGTGATTCAAGTAGATCTGATCTATCCCATAAATAAAATCTGAAAGAGACAGAAGAGCAAGAAAAAAGAATCATCCAATGCAACTAATATTTTCCAGTTCTTATTAAACTGAAGCAAAAATCTCTGAGCCAAGATCTCTTAAGGGAAAGAAAAGACAGAGAAAGAGAAGGATTGGTCACTTGGGTGTAATCTTATTATAATAGGAGTTTCTAAATTTTAAGTGCACTCTAATGAAGCCTATAAACCTTTTCTTAGAATTGTCTTTTTAAGTGCACAAAATAAAACATATAGGCTTGAAAGAGAAAGCAGTTATATTTAAAGGCAGTTGCTGTAGTATACAAAAACTATAATTGAAAAAAGCACATTTTTGATGTAAGAATATATGTGCATCTTAATTAATGCATTATATTAGAAGTACTAGCAGCAGTTCTAGTAACTACTGAATTATCAGAGGCTACAAGCATAGAGAATATTGTGAGGCATCAGTGACATTATAATGTAATATAAAAAGTCTGCAAATTCTGTTGGTGACAAAAGTCCCAGTACTTCTAATATTACTGTGCTTTGTGCCTACATTTGTATTAAATGCTAAAGTCAGTTAGAAAA
>NW_007196243.1:0-1047 GCF_000164805.1 Carlito syrichta | reverse complement strand
AAAGACTGAGCTCAGATGTAATGTTTTGCATTCCCTAGGCACACTGCAGAGAAATATCTTTAAAAAAAATACATTCACAGCTGTCCTTTAAAGAAGAAAATGGAAAACCAAAGAAATATCCACACATATGCATACAACACATCAAAGCCGACCCTCTGTCAACCAGCATTTCTATAGAGACATTCTTTCCATGATTGAAACATAAGCTCCAAAGGTTAAAGAAGAGGAAAAGCAGTCAAATAGCACTGCCCAGGATTCAGTAGTACTAGCTAGCTGTACTCTCTTCTAGTCTTCCTGCTACAAAAGACACTGGCCCAACTTCCTCAAACACACACACACCCCGACATAGAGTCTCATGGAATTGCACACATGTGGTAGGAATGTACACACCAATATTGAACCGAGCACAATACCTAGAAACACCAGCACAGGATCCACACTAAAACATGCACGTATCAGTGTGCACCCATCGTGCACACGACACGACACAGACACGCAGCCACCTAGACCCACATGCATGCGCCGTCCACCTCAAATCAGTGTGGGACACACCATGCATACATATGTAGAATGTTTGAGCTCCGAAATGCTGAACATACACACAGACTATGCACAGAGTTATTTATAAAATTCCAGAGGTGGAAGAATGGGGAGCGAGCGGTAATTGCTACACAGTGGTCTCCTGAGAGGCAGAGACTGGAGGGAGGAGGTGCCAAGTGCTTCACCTATGGAGAGAAGCACAGCCCAGTCCAGTGAGCACAGTACTGGGAGAAGTGTCTCGGGGGTTTCTGACGTGGGGTCCCAGAGAGAGTCCCTGCAACCCTCGGTGCATGTGCATGCGTGCGTGTGCACGCACCCCCACCCACATACACACACACACACACACACACACACATGGGCCAGGGGCGAGCCCACTCCCACAGATTAAAACAGCAAGGAGTCATGCAAGCAGTCAGTGGCTGGGGCAGGAAAAGGTCATCTCTGGCGACAAGCGTTGGTGCCAGAAAACAGTGGGGCCCCGCTGGTGGTGTGGCTGGTTGGTGGGGG
>NW_007196242.1:0-815 GCF_000164805.1 Carlito syrichta | reverse complement strand
AGGAATGTACACACCAATATTGAACCGAGCACAATACCTAGAAACACCAGCACAGGATCCACACTAAAACATGCACGTATCAGTGTGCACCCATCGTGCACACGACACGACACAGACACGCAGCCACCTAGACCCACATGCATGCGCCGTCCACCTCAAATCAGTGTGGGACACATCATGCATACATATGTAGAATGTTTGAGCTCCGAAATGCTGAACATACACACAGACTATGCACAGAGTTATTTATAAAATTCCAGAGGTGGAAGAATGGGGAGCGAGCGGTAATTGCTACACAGTGGTCTCCTGAGAGGCAGAGACTGGAGGGAGGAGGTGCCAAGTGCTTCACCTATGGAGAGAAGCACAGCCCAGTCCAGTGAGCACAGTACTGGGAGAAGTGTCTCGGGGGTTTCTGACGTGGGGTCCCAGAGAGAGTCCCTGCAACCCTCGGTGCATGTGCATGCGTGCGTGTGCACGCACCCCCACCCACATACACACACACACACACACACACACACATGGGCCAGGGGCGAGCCCACTCCCACAGATTAAAACAGCAAGGAGTCAGGCAAGCAGTCAGTGGCTGGGGCAGGAAAAGGTCATCTCTGGCGACAAGCGTTGGTGCCAGAAGAACAGTGGGGCCCCGCTGGTGGTGTGGCTGGTTGGTGGGGGACGGCACCTTCCAGAAGGGCAGCCTCCGCCCAGCTGTGATCCTTCTACATCTTATCTTTCATGTTTGCATCTCATTGATGGTTCTGATGATGATGTGGGGCCATCCAGGGTGTGCCTTTAGGTTCCAGTCTGAACCCACAGAC
>NW_007196241.1:0-761 GCF_000164805.1 Carlito syrichta | reverse complement strand
CCCCCACCCACATACACACACACACACACACACACACACACACACATGGGCCAGGGGCGAGCCCACTCCCACAGAATAAAACAGCAAGGAGTCAGGCAAGCAGTCAGTGGCTGGGGCAGGAAAAGGTCATCTCTGGCGACAAGCGTTGGTGCCAGAAGAACAGTGGGGCCCCGCTGGTGGTGTGGCTGGTTGGTGGGGGACGGCACCTTCCAGAAGGGCAGCCTCCGCCCAGCTGTGATCCTTCTACATCTTATCTTTCATGTTTGCATCTCATTGATGGTTCTGATGATGATGTGGGGCCATCCAGGGTGTGCCTTAGGTTCCAGTCTGAACCCACAGACCTAGTGACCCTGTGTGGGGGGCAGGGTGAGGGTGCGGTGGTGGGGGGCAGGGTGAGGGTGGTGGCGGCGTTATCGTGGGAAGGACAGCGAGGGAATGGGTTAGAGCTGGCCTGGGCAGAGGCAGAAACGGATTCCAGGCCACAAAGGTGACAGCTCCGGAGATGCTCTGCTCGGCCCCTCTCACAATACAATTTCACATCACGGGAAACGGGGCGCCATGAGCAAATTCGTGCGCGCAATCTCCCCGCCGCCCCCTACTCAGGCCACGCCCTAAATCCTCAGGAGACATCCGCCCTCACCCTCCAATGCCGCCACCTCCACCAAATTCACAGGACGCTGCCCACCCTGGGAAGGATGTGCCGCCTGTTTCCCTCTGTCCTGCCCTGACTGAAAAACCGCAGACACAGTGAGTGGCCTCTG
>NW_007196240.1:0-1502 GCF_000164805.1 Carlito syrichta | reverse complement strand
AAGAAATGACAAAAAGCCTTTTAATTGCAATGGAGTAAATGATAGCTGGAGTGGCCAGGCCCCTTTATATCATCTCTTCATTTCATAGTGGGATGTTATCATTTTTCACCTTATCTATGATCCTGTAATCACTGAATTTCACTTTCTGTGGATGAATGAGCATTTGATAGAGATTCTCCAATGACCTGCCTCTGGGAGAGGAAATTTGTTGTGGAGAATGTGTGAGAAGTAAGCAGTAAGTGTTAAGCAAAGGTCAGATTGATGTTATCAATGAGGCTTCCCTGGAGTGGAGTACATTATTCCTTGTTTGTATGGCTATTAATCTGGAATTGTGTGGGGGTGTGCAAGTTTTCTGAAATGCATTACACAGGCTCCTTAGAGTCCAAATCAGGTACGATGATAGAGTTTCAGTGTATATTTTATACCAGGGAACAACGCATTGATTTATAAATATTTTACCATAATGATTCATGAATTGCCATATCGGCTAGCAGAAATTTTTGGATAAATAACATCATCCTGATGGAATTGAAATACAGCTCTGTACACCTTCAGTGTATATTAATAATCCTTAAAGTACTAAGTTTCTGGTGATCTCATATTTTTATCTAATCAGGATATATCTCTGTTGATATAATTTGAAATTTCTAAGGCAGTCTCTTTTGTTAATGTTTAATTATTCTGTTTTGAAGTTCATTTGATGGGAAAAGTCACAGAAGATATCATCAACCCAAAAGAATAAATGGTAGCCCAGTTGTCTCTATTTCCACCACAAAAATTGAAAGAGAAGTTATGGTAATTTTTCAAATTGATTCAAGTTACTTTTTCCCAGGTAATTGTGCAGAAATGTACGTGTTAAAAAGTGTCAGTTGATATGAAAGAGTAAACAAAATAGCAAATAATTATGCTGTGAATAGCATTTTAACTTTTCATTAGATGTAAGTGTTCATTTCTTAGACATGAATATTTATTTTAAGCAGGCAGAGTGGCAAAATACCAACAACATGAGATTAGGGTCTATAGACCAGCGGAGTTCTTCAAACAGATTTAGCAATATACCTTGAACACATTGTCATTTTTTTAAGCTACAGTATCTCATTTCTGCAGTTGAGGGAAAGATACTCATTTATGTATTATTTTGAGGATCAAATGACACAATGCATTGAAAAAACACAGAGTACTATTGACATATAATTATTATATTCAGGGAAGTAACTTAGATGAATAATCCAGCAGGGGTGAACTTTTTGTTTTTAGATACTCAACTCAAATCAACATAATGAAAGTGTGGGTCACAGTGACATTTCTTTCGTTGCTTAACAATAAATCTATGGACCTAAACAATCACTAGAGATGTAAGAAGTTGGAAAGGTAACAGAAAATTCTTAAGTCTTAACACCATTTTTTTCGCAGTTTGTTAATAAGGACAGCAGTCTAACTTTCATGAATTCCAAACCTGGAAATTGTAATATTAAAAATACGTAAGGATCAACTGTCAGCTA
>NW_007196239.1:0-1010 GCF_000164805.1 Carlito syrichta | reverse complement strand
AGGCAGAGTGGCAAAATACCAACAACATGAAATTAGGGTCTATAGACCAGCGGAGTTCTTCAAACAGATTTAGCAATATACCTTGAACACATTGTCATTTTTTTAAGCTACAGTATCTCATTTCTGCAGTTGAGGGAAAGATACTCATTTATGTATTATTTTGAGGATCAAATGACACAATGCATTGAAAAAACACAGAGTACTATTGACATATAATTATTATATTCAGGGAAGTAACTTAGATGAATAATCCAGCAGGGGTGAACTTTTTGTTTTTAGATACTCAACTCAAATCAACATAATGAAAGTGTGGGTCACAGTGACATTTCTTTCGTTGCTTAACAATAAATCTATGGACCTAAACAATCACTAGAGATGTAAGAAGTTGGAAAGGTAACAGAAAATTCTTAAGTCTTAACACCGTTTTTTTCGCAGTTTGTTAATAAGGACAGCAGTCTAACTTTCATGAATTCCAAACCTGGAAATTGTAATATTAAAAATACGTAAGGATCAACTGTTCAGCTATTTGCATACGTGTAATGCATTATTTTTCAAAATGGTTCCACCCAATTTAAAAATAATTAGTGTTAGGGTATGGCATTGCATTTTTCTATGGTCATGGCTCTTTGGTCTTACATTGTTTAAGGTTTGGCAGGTGGTCAAAGTTGTGTAAAGTTGCATGTCCATTATTGGTTGTGCATCAGAAGAGGCTGGCCGAGTGCCCTTTCAGCAATACACTGGGATCCCACCCAGCCCAGCCTCAGCAGGGTTCTGAGAGTCCAGTGAGCAGAGTAGTTCGAGTGTGTGTGCAAGTGTGTGAATGTGAGTGTACAGTACAGAGTGGTTGAGTTGTCACGTGGGCTCAAGCACAAGTTACAAATGCCTCCATGTCTGCACTCTTCAGCCAAGGCAGGACAGAGGGAAACAGCAGGCCCCGCCTGCACTAGGTGGACAGGATCCCATGCATTTGGGGGAGGAGGTGGCATTGGAGGGTGATGTGAAATGTCTCG
>NW_007196238.1:0-799 GCF_000164805.1 Carlito syrichta | reverse complement strand
CATGCCTGTAATTCCGCCCCAGCAGGTCGAGGCTGCGGTGGCCAGAGCGGCCACTGCACTCCAGTCTGTGTGACAGAGTGAGACTCCAACTCAAAAAACAAAACAAAACAAACAAACAAAAAAAAACTGATAAAATTTAATCTTTATTATAATTAAATAATGTTTATTAAGCCAGGAATAGTACTTTTCATAATTGATAAATAATATCTGAAGGTAGTATGTATAAACTCTTCAGCCCACTTGGAATTAAATTATACTTCTACCATATTACTTTGGAAAAAATTATGTAACATTGCTGTGCCAAAAATTTTTCACTCAGAAGTATATGATTTTATATATAAATTACTTTGAAATGTGTCTAAATAAATAGCTTAAAAGTACTAATCCATTCTAAAATTGCCAACTATACTGTAAAGTGAAGCCTGTGGTAGCTGTGAGTGTGCTACTGCACTCCAACCTGGGCAACAGAGTGAGACTTTCACTCAAAAAAACCAAAAACTAGGAACTCATAAACTTCCTTTGTTCTTTTTAGCAGTGATGATACTGTGAACATTTTTGAGAAATAGTGACTGAAATTCATTGTGCTTTGATATCATGGTGGCCAAAGAGATTGATTTGGCAGGGAACAGAATGCTCAGACATTAGGGGTCTCATAGTAGTTGTTTCTGAATGCAAATCAATTACTTCTTCATTAAGATATATTTTTCAAATTTGTAAATTTTTTTTGTTGGCCCAATTTTCTTAAAGCTTGCATTAACTTTGGGCCCTCACTTAAAAATTGAAAGATCAGATATAGCAA
>NW_007196237.1:0-804 GCF_000164805.1 Carlito syrichta | reverse complement strand
TGACTTCAGTAATGTTGCAGGATACAAAATGGAAATACAAAAATTATTAGTGTTTCTATATGCCAATAGCAAACTATCTGAAAAAGAAATGAAAAAAATACTTCAATTTAGGCCGGGTTCAGTGGCTCAGCCTGTAATCCCAGCACTTTGGGAGGCCGAGGTGAGTGAATTGCCTGAGCCCACAGGTTCGAGACCCGCCTGGGCAACTCGGCGAGACCTCATCTCTACAACAAATCAAAAAATTAGCCGGGTGTGTTAGCGTATGCCTGTAGTTCCAGCTACTTGGAAGGCTGAGGCAGAAGGATCACTGGAGCCTAGCAGGCGAGGTTGCGGTGGCTGGGAGCGGCCACTGCACTCCAGTCTGGGTGACAAAGTGAGACTCCAACTCAAAAAAAAAAAAAAAGAAAAAGAAAAAGAAATAATACTTCCATTTATAATGACTAACAAAAAAGTACCTAGGAAAAATTTTATCTGAGGTAAAATATTTCTCCAATAAAAATGTAAAACTTGATTAAATAATGAAGAGGACAAAAATAAGTAGAAAGATTCTGTGTTCATGAATTAGAAGAATTACCATTGTTATTTTAACAATGTTCATAATACCCAAGTGATCTACAGATTTCAGGCAGTCCTAATCAAAATAGCAGTGACAGTCTTACACAGAAATAGAAAAGAAACATCCTAAAATACATGAGCCCACAGAATATTTCAAATTGCCAGAGCAATCTTAAAAACTTTTTACATATTATCTCACTTTATTTTTTAACATTAATTTTAATAATAAATTAATATTTTATTAATATG
>NW_007196236.1:0-364 GCF_000164805.1 Carlito syrichta | reverse complement strand
GTGTGTGTGTGTGTGTGTGTGTGTGTGTGTGTGTGTGTGGCGCTTGAGGCAATCTAGAAACAGATTCTCCTCTTTCCTGCTCAGTGGACTGTAGTCTTTTTTTTTTTTAAGGCTGTCAACTGCCGGGATGAGGCCCACACACCTTATACAGGGTAATCTGCTTTACTCAAATAATAACTATCAATTCTTTTGACCTGTAAACATGGCATCTCTCTTCATTTATTTAGATCTTCTTTTTCTCAGCCACTGTTTTGAAGTTTTCAATGTTCAGGTCTTGCACAATTATTGTCAGAGTTATCTCTATGTATTTCCCTTTTTTTTTTTTTTGAGTTGGATTCTCACTCAGTCACCCAGACTGGAGTGC
>NW_007196235.1:0-849 GCF_000164805.1 Carlito syrichta | reverse complement strand
GGAAGATCAATTTCTAGTCTTTAAAAATGGCCACTTTGTCCTTCCTAAGAGTTTACATAGTTTGCATTTCCACTAGCAGTGTAGAAGCCTTTCTTTTTCTCCACATCCTTGCCAACATCTGTTGTTATTTGTATTTTAATGATGGCCATTCTTTTTTTTTTGAGTTGGAGTCTCACTCTGTCACTCAGACTGGAGTGCAGTGGCCTCTCCCGGCCACTGCAGCCTCGACCTGCTGGGCTCCAGTGATTCTTCTACTTCAGCCTTTCAAGTAGCTGGAACTACAAGCGCGTGCTACCACACCCGGTTAATTTTTGATTTATTGTAGAGATGAGGTCTCGCAAAGTTGCCCAGGCGGGTCTCGAACCCACGGGCTCCGGCAATCCACTCACCTCAGCCTCCCAAAGTGCTGGGATTATAGGCTGAGCCACTGAGCCCGGCCATGATGGCCATTCTTACTGGGCTTAGGTGGTATTTCAGTGTGGTTTTTGATTTGCATTTTTTTGATGATGCCTGAGGCTGAGCACTTTTTCAAGTGTCTGTTGGCTTCCCCAATATCTTCTTTTGAGAAGAGTCCATTTATCTCTTTCGTCCACTTTTAAAAGAGACTGCTTGTTTCTTTTTTTTTTCCTTTCGGGCATTTGAGTTCCTTGTACATCCTAGATGTTAGGCCTTTTTCAAATATTCAATTCACAATATTTTGCATTCGGTGGCTGTTCCCCTGCTCTCTTGATGGATTGTTTCCTTTGCAGAAGCCCATTAGTGTGCTTGTCTATCTTTTTTCTTAAGGTATTTGCCTTTAGCGTTCTGAATTGGAATTGGTTGCCAGTTCCAATTTCCATAAGGGTGTCT
>NW_007196234.1:0-1087 GCF_000164805.1 Carlito syrichta | reverse complement strand
TGAGTCCCCCAGTTGGAGTCTGCGATGCCCATGAGCACCTCACTGCACTCTAGCCTGGGCGACAAGAGTGAGAATTCACACAAAAAAAGAAACAAGATGCCTACAACTCCTCGTACCCTGTTTCTATGGTAAATACCACAAGGCCTGATCTTGACTGCAAATGGTATGCTCTAGAACTGCTCAAACTCTGAGGAAACTGAAACCCTTTCCCCCTCCTGTCTGTGCTGAGACCTCTTGGAAGCTGCTGACTCAGTCTTGATCCCTCAGTCCTCAGAAATTCCCCAAATGTCTGCATCTTGCTCTGGGTTCTGCCAGTTCTGTTCAACCCTTGCTTCCTCAAAGGCTAGGGCAGGCAAAGGTCTGTCCGACTCATCTATGAAACTATTTCCTCACGATGGCGCTGTGGCTCAAGAGGACGCTAACAGGCCTGTCTGACACCCGCCCATCAACTTGGAAAAAAAGGTGCCATCAAACTCTCCTCCCTGTGGTGCACGTTCAGTTCGTTTCTCCCTGAGCTCAACAAAGTTCCAGACACTTGGAAGGCTGAGCTGGAAGAGTGGCCCGAGCCCAGGAGTTGGAGGCTGCAGTGTCTGTGACCGTCTACTCTGTGCGACAGAGTTAGACTCTGACTCTAACAATCAAGCCACAAAATAAAATTTTAAAAAACATTGAAAAATGGAACGTGAATAATGTTGGAAAAATCATGAAGAAAGAGGCATTGCGCATGTTTATACTGTTAGAAGTGTGAGTTAGGCTTTACAATTGTGAAACACTGTGGGGTTAACTGTTCATGTGCTAACAGCCTACAGTATAGAAGCTGCAATCTTAGGAATACATTTGAGAGAAATCATCCCCTATGTAAAGAAAAGAGATGGACTATAATAGTTATGACATCATAGTTTCAGAGCTACATTCTCAAAACCGTACAAATGTTCATCCACGAGTTTCAAAAACATATTTGAGAGTCATCAGAAAATGACGAAATATGAATAACATACATTCACATGGTTGCATGTAGGAAACCAAATTTTTCTCAAAACCAAATTCATGGTTACCAAGATATGACCTCCTATACTGCGATAAAAGA
>NW_007196233.1:0-798 GCF_000164805.1 Carlito syrichta | reverse complement strand
TGGTAGGTGGTGGGGGCTTTGTCGAAGATGAGTTGGTTGAGAAATTGAGGTTTTGGTTCTGGAATCTCAATTATATTCCATTGATCTATATGCCTGTTCCTGTACCAATACCAAGCTGTTTTGATGATTGTAGCTTTATAGTAAAGTTTGAAGTCTGGTATTGTGATACCACCTGCTTTGTTTTTTTTTTTTGCTGAGGATTGTTCTGGCTATTCTTTGACGTTTGTGTTTCCATATGAATTCCTGTGTTGTTTTTTCTAGGTCTGAGAAGAATGTCGTTGGTAATTTAATGAGTATTGCATTGAATTTGTAGATTGCCTTAGGTAAGATGGACATCTTCACAATGTTGATTCTTCCAATTCATGAGCATGGGATATTTTTCCACTTGTTCATGTCAGCTTTGATTTCTTTGAGCAGTATTTTGTAATTTTCATTGTAAAGGTCTTTCACGTCTCTGGTTAGGAAGATGCCAAGGTATTTCATCTTTTTTGTGGCTATTGTGAACGGAATTGTGTTTTTTATTTGGGTTTCTGTTTGTTTATTATTGGCATAGAGAAATGCGATTGTCTTTTGTACATTTATTTTGTATCCTGAGACTTTGCCAAAGGCCTTTATCAATGTAAGGAGGCTTTTGACAGATTCTCTTGGGTTTTCAAGGTACACAATCATATCATCTGCATAGAGAGATAACTTGACTTCCTCTTTTCCTATTTGAATACCTCTGATTGCCTCCTTTTCTCTGATTGCTCTAGCCAGGACTTCCAATACTATGTTGAACAGGAGGGGAGAGAGTGGGCA
>NW_007196232.1:0-645 GCF_000164805.1 Carlito syrichta | reverse complement strand
TCTGAGAAGAATGTCGTTGGTAATTTAATGGGTATTGCATTGAATTTGTAGATTGCCTTAGGTAAGATGGACATCTTCACAATGTTGATTCTTCCAATCCATGAGCATGGGATATTTTTCCACTTGTTCATGTCAGCTTTGATTTCTTTGAGCAGTGTTTTGTAATTTTCATTGTAAAGATCTTTCACGTCTCTGGTTAGGAAGATGCCAAGGTATTTCATTTTTTTTGTGGCTATTGTGAATGGAATTGTGTTTTTTATTTGGGTTCTGTTTGTTTATTATTGGTGTAGAGAAATGCGATTGTCTTTTGTGCATTTATTTTGTATCCTGAGACTTTGCCAAAGGCCTTTATCAATGTAAGGAGATCTTTGACAGATTCTTTGGGTTTTCAAGGTACACAATCATATCATCTGCATAGAGAGATAACTTGACTTCCTCTTTTCCTATTTGAATACCTCTGATTGCCTTCTCTTCTCTGATTGCTCTAGCCAGGACTTCCAATACTATGTTGAACAGGAGGGGAGAGAGTGGGCATCCTTGTTTAGTTCCAGTTTTCAGGGGAATTGGTTCCAGTTTTTGTCCATTTAGGAGTATGCTGGCTGTGGGTTTCTCATAGATGGCTTTTACTATTTTGAGGTATGTTCC
>NW_007196231.1:0-403 GCF_000164805.1 Carlito syrichta | reverse complement strand
TGGGAGGATCGCCTCAGGCACGCACACACACACACACACACACACACACACACACACACCCGTCTCCCTCAGGCGCACACACACACACACACACACACACACACACACACACACACACCCGTCTCCGTTTAATTAGCCAGGAGTGGTGGCGTACCTGTAGTCCCAGCTATTGGGGAGACTCGGAGGATGGCTTGAGACCAGGAGTTCGAGACTAGCCCGGGCAACATTGCAGGAACTCATCTCTACAAAAATAATAATAATTTTATATTGATTACGTGTTGAAATAACAGTTGGGATAGATTGGGTTAAATAAATATATTCGCTACCACGCCCGGCTGATTTTTTTTAAAATTTATTGTAGAGATGAGGTCCCACCAAGTTGCCCAGGCGGATCTCCAACCCG
>NW_007196230.1:0-868 GCF_000164805.1 Carlito syrichta | reverse complement strand
TAGAAGCGTTCCCTTTTTGTCATTTCCACACCAGCACGTGTTGTTTTGGGAATGATGGATGATAGCCATCCTGACTGAAAATAGGTGACTCCTCAAGGTAGTTTTCACTTGCATTTTCGGATGACAAATGAGGCTGAGCTTTTTCCAACGTCTTTGGTGGCTGCTTGTATGTCTGCTGTTGAGAAGGGTCTCTTCCTATCTTTTGCTCACTGTGAAATGAGGCTGTTTGTTTTTTTCTTGTCGGCAAGTGGCAGTTCCTTGTAGTTCCGAGCTGATCATCCCTTGTCAGATGTACATTCGCAAATATATTTTCCGCATCTGTGGGTTGCGTTTCTCTTTGAGTCAGGGCCTCACTCTGAGGCCCAGACGGTACTAGAGTGGTACAACCATACCTGACCACAGGGTAGACCTCCGGGGCTCAGGCAATCCTCCCAAGCGGCTGCAACGAAAAGCCTATGTCTCCATGCCCAGCTCATTGATGACATTTTGGAGATAGAGATGATGAGGCTGCCTGATGTTACACAGTCATGTTTCAACTCCTGGGCTCCAGCAATCTTCCGTCCTCAGTCTGCCAAAGTGCTGGATGAGAGGTGGGAGATTCCATGCCTGGCCTACCCTTAGCAGAGTCGTTTTGGTGCACAATGAGGCGTGCTTTGATTGCGGGGATACACTTCCTAGCTGTCCATAGCCAACGATTTAGCTTGCTTCCCTTAGGGTTCTATGAGTTTCCTTTACTTCTCACCACCAACATTCACCACTCAACTTTGCTGAGAGCACCCTGGCATTTGTTCTTGCCACAGAGTCTCCTTGAAAAGTAGCCAGACCTGTGAGTGAGAATTTCAGAGTGCTGTGATCATAGACAGCGCCT
>NW_007196229.1:0-345 GCF_000164805.1 Carlito syrichta | reverse complement strand
CGGGATGGCGGGGTGCCGGAGCTGTGCTCGGGGTGGGCCGCCGAGGAGCCCGGGGGTGCCGGCCGCGACGCGAGGAGAGGGCGCCCAGAAGCGGGGGAGCAGCGGGAGCAGGTGGAAAAGAGGGAGGGAGGAGGACGTCGCCTGCCGGACCGCTGGCCTTCCCGCCCCTCCCGGCCGCGTGGGGGCGCCTGGCGCGCTGACCTGCCCCAGGGCTCCCGCTCAGGAGGCCTGAGAAACCCCCGAAGACGCGGCCTGGCCCTGCCTGCGGGCGACTGTCTGAGAAGAGTGCTGCTGGTAATCATATGGGTTTTGCGTTAAATGTGTACAAACTGGAATTGTCTATGA
>NW_007196228.1:0-316 GCF_000164805.1 Carlito syrichta | reverse complement strand
AGAGGAATGGAATGGAAAGGTTGGATGGAAGGGCATGCAATGGTAGGTGAGGAATCGAATGGAATGTCATGGAAGGGGAATAATGGAATTGAATGGAGTGGAATGGAATGGATAGGAATGGTATGGAATGGAATGAAATGAAATGGAATGGAATGGATTGGAATGGAGAGAAATGAAAATCAATGGAATGAAATGGAATGGGGAGGAGTGTAATTGAATGGAATGGAATGTAAAGGAATGCAATTGAATTAAGAGGAATGGAATGGAATGGAATGGAATGGAGTGGAGTGGAGTGGAGTGGAGTGGAGTGGAGTGG
>NW_007196227.1:0-972 GCF_000164805.1 Carlito syrichta | reverse complement strand
CATTAATTCAGTCAGCTATCTCGTTATCCAACTAGTTAAGTCATCTACCTAGTTAGCTAGCTAGCTAGCTAAGTAAGCTAGCTAAGTCGACTAGTTCACTAGTTAGCTAATTATTTGTCAGCTACTTAAGTCTGCTACCTAAATAGTTAGCTAATTAATTAAGTCAGCTCATTATTCAGCTAGTTAAATAGTTAGCTAACTATTTAATTCAGGTAGTTATGACAGCTAGCTAACTAGTTAAGTCAGGCAGTTAAGTCTGCTGTCAGCTGGCTAGACATGAAGCAACCAGTTATTTCAACTGGTTAGAAAACAGGTCAGTTAGTTAAGTCAGCTAGCTAAGTCAGTTAGTTTAGTCAGCTTCTAATTTAGTCAGCTGGTTAAGACAGATAGCTAGCGCATTAGCTAAAGGTTTAAGTCAGCAGGTTGCGTCAGGTAGTTTGCTAGTTAGCTAACGGGTTAAGTCAGCTGGTTGAGTCAGCTAGTTAGCTAGTTAGCAAACTGTTTGAGTCATCTGGTTGAGTAGGCTAGCTAGCTAGTTAGCTAGTGAGTTAAGTAAGCTGGACAGTCAGCTACATAGCTAGATAGCTATCAAGTTAAGTCAGCTGGATGTGTCAGCTAGCCAGCACATTAGCTAACGACATATTCAGATGCTTAAGTCACCTAGCTAAAATGTTAGATAACGATTAAGCTAACTAGTTATCTATCTGGTTGTCAGCTAGCTAGCAAGGCAACTTACTATTTATGTCAGCTTGTTAGCTAGGTAACTATCTAGTAAACTAACTATTTAAGACAACTGAATAAGTAGGTACCTAGCTAGTTAGCTAACTAATTAAGTCAACAGGCTAGCTAGGTAGCAGCTAGTTAAGTCAGCTTAAGTCAGCTGGCTAGCCAGTTGGCTAGCTAGGTAGCGAGCTAGTTAAGTCAGTTGGCTAGCCAGCTGGCTAGCTTGTTAATTCAGCTAGTTAAGTCAGC
>NW_007196226.1:0-521 GCF_000164805.1 Carlito syrichta | reverse complement strand
TCCTCTCATTCCTTTTCATTCCATTCCTCTCCATTCTATTTCATTCCATCGTATTCCATTATTCCATTCCATTCCTCTTCATTATATTCCATTTCTTTCCATTCCATTCTTATCTTCTACATTCCATTCTCTTCCTTTTCTCTCCATTTCATTCTTTTCCATTACATTCCTGTATATTCCATTCCATCTTTCAAATTCCTTTCCATTCCTTACCTTTGGATTCCTCTCCATTCCATTCCACTCCATTCCATTCCTCTCCATTCCATTCCTCTCCAATACTTCCCTTTCCTTTCTTTTCTTCTCCATTCCATTTCATTGTATTTCTTTCTACTCCAATCCTTTCCTTTATATTCCTACCCATTCTATTCCTCTCGATTTCATTATTCTGCTCTCTATTCATTTCCATTCCATTCCATTCCCAGATATCCCATTCCATGCTTTTCCTCTCCTTCCATTCCTCTTCATTCCATTCAATTCCAATCCATTCCACTTTTCTCCATTCCATTCCTATTCATTATATT
>NW_007196225.1:0-596 GCF_000164805.1 Carlito syrichta | reverse complement strand
GCATCCCCCTCCATTCCATTCTTTACCTCTCCTTTCCATTCCATACGATTCCATTACACTTTCCATTCCAATCCCTTCCTTTCCTCTCCAATCCATTCCTTTACATTCCTCTCCATTCCATTCCTTTCCATTCCATTCCTCTCCTTTCCATTCCCTTCCTCTCCATTACATTACATTCCTTTCCATTTCATTCCATTCCAATCTGTTCCATTTCGCTCCATTCCATTTTATTACATTCCGCTCCTTTCCATTCCATTCGATTACTCTCCATACCATTCCATCCCTCTCCATTGTATTCCATTCCATTCGTCTCCCTTCCATTCCTCTACATTCCATTCCATTCCTCACCATTCCATTCCATTCTATTCCATTCTATTCTGCTCTATTCCATTTCTCTCCATTCCAATCCATTCCTCTGTATTCCATTCCATTCAATTCCTCTCCATGTCTCTCCATTCTTCACCAATCCTCTCCCTTTCTCTCTATTTTATTCCATTCCATTCCTCTCAGTTCCATTCCATTCCATTCCACTCCACTCCACTCCTCTCCATTCCTCTCCAATCCTCTCTATTCCTCACTATTCCATTCCATTCCAT